>NC_090655.1:171903670-172136170 GCF_040937935.1 Hyperolius riggenbachi
TTTATTTGGGCAATTTCAATGGTGGCGAGTCTGACGTACATAAATCGCAGCAATGGCCGTTAGCAACGTCTGAATCTCACAAAATGTCTCATGCAGGTAGAAGACATATTGTTAGACTTGGGCTCCAAAGATGGGTTCCCTACATCTCTGCAAACCAGAGTTACAGGGCTCCAAATTTGGTAAAATCACCCATAGGCTTTCATTGGGCCTCCTATTTACAGTTCCAAAATCTCACATCTTTTCAAAGGGCAATTACTCAGCAGTGGCAAATTTTCTAGCATTGTAGGGACCCTTAGGGGGAACATGACTGGTGAGTTTCGGGCCCCTAGGCCAAAGAGGTCATAGCCTAGGGTCACAAAAACCTGTTTATTTGGGCTATTTCAATGGTAGTGATGGTGACGTACATAAATCGCAGCAATGGCCGTTAGCAAAGTCTGAATCTCACGAAATGTCTCATGCAGGTAGAAGACATATTGTTAGACTTGGATTTCAAAGATGGGGTCCCTACATCTCTGCAAACCAGAGTTACAGGGGTCCAAAATTGGTAAAATCCCCCATAGGATTTCATTGCCTCCCTATTTCACTTTCCAAAATCTCACATCTTTTCAAAGGGCAATGGCTCAGCAGTACCAAATTTTCTTAGTAAGGGGGCTTTTAGGACCATTGTAGTCCCTTACACACCCCAATGAGTTCTGGGTCACCATGAGCTTGCTGGTTAGTCTGTGCCTCTAGCATTGTAGGGACCCTTAGGGGGATCATGACTGGTGAGTTTTGCCACTGCTGAGCCATTGCCCTTTGAAATGGTGTGAGATTTTGGAACGGTAAATAGGAGGCCCAATGAAAGCCTATGGGGGATTTTACCAATTTTGGACCCCTGTAACTCTGGTTTGCAGAGATGTAGGGACCCCATCTTTGGAATCCAAGTCTAACAATATGTCTTCTACCTGCATGAGACATTTCGTGAGATTCAGACGTTGCTAACGGCCATGGCTGAGATTTATGTACGCCACCATCACTACCATTGAAATAGCCCAAATAAACAGGTTTTTGTGACCCTACGCTATGACCTCTTCGGCATAGGGGCCCGAAACTCACCAGTTATGTTCTCCCTAAGGGTCCCTACAATGCTAGAAAATTTGCCACTGCTGAGTAATTGCCCTTTGAAAAGATGTGAGATTTTGGAACTGTAAATAGGAGGCCCAATGAAAGCCTATGGGTGATTTTACCAAATTTGGAGCCCTGTAACTCTGGTTTGCAGAGATGTAGGGAACCCATCTTTGGAGCCCAAGTCTAACAATATGTCTTCTACCTGCATGAGACATTTCGTGAGATTCAGACGTTGCTAACGGCCATTGCTGCGATTTATGTACGTCAGACTCGCCACCATTGAAATTGCCCAAATAAACAGGTTTTGTGACCCTAGGCTATGACCTCTTCGGCCTAGGACTGCATTGAACGCGACCCACGCATTGTGCGCATTCTGGACAACACCAATTACTGGGTTTATACCCTTCTGGATCCACGGTACAAACACAATGTTCCAAAACTGCTTGAAGAAAGAGCCAGACAGGTCAAAATGGAAGAATACCAGCAGGCCCTTGTGGAGACTTTAGAGAGGAGATTGACATCCTCCCCCTCCTCTAGCCAGTTGTACGCCGACAGACTGACTTCCGCAAACCCAGGACGACCAGGAGGGCAGCAAACAACACAAGCCGCAGCTAGTGCCCAAAAGGGAATGGTATCGGCAGTGTCCTTGGAGTGGGAAAATTTTCTGACACCCATGCAGCAGCACACAGAACAGCAAGCGTGCAGATCCACCTCCAACACCGATCGCCTGGAGAAGATGGTCAAGGACTACATGTCAGATGGCGTAGCTGTGTTGAACAATCCATCTGCACCCTTCAACTATTGGGTATCGAAGCTAGACATCTGGCACAAACTGGCAATGCACGCTATGAGGTGCTGGCTTGCCCGGCAGCCAGCGTTATGTCGGAACGCTGTTTCAGTGCTGCCGGAGGCATCGTCTCAGATCGGCGGCGTATCCGCCTCTCCACAGAAAATGCAGACCGTCTGACTCAAATTAAAATGAATCAATCCTGGATTGGAAACGACTACGCAACACTCCCGGACCCCAACCAAGTAACATGAACAATGAACATCTGTGATGGGTTAGCGTTTCCGGTCCCTGTTTATTGAACCTCTCATCTGTATTACATTTATGACTGCATGGCGACAAAATGCAAATTGCTATCCGCACGCTTCTTGTCCTCATGCAAGGCCTGGGTTGTTGTGTCTCAAAGCGTGGCCTTCTCCTCCTGCGCCACCCTCCTCCTGTTCCATCACGTGTGCTGCTGCTGGGTTAGCGTTACCGGTCCCTTTTCCTGGAACCTCTTATATGTATTACATTTATGACTGCATGCCGACAAAAAGCATGTTACCTGTGCAAATAAAACAGACATTTCCCGCATTTAAAGGGACTCCGAGCTCTGAAAAAAAAGGAAAGTTGTACTCACCAGGGGCTTTTTCCAGCCCAGTGCTGGTCGGGAGGTCCCACGCCGGCGTCCTGGCTCCTCTCCTTCTCCCCGCTCCGGAATGGCTGGCAGGCCGCAGCCCGGGCGACACTCTCCCGAGTGTCGGGCTGCTTCTTCCGCATATGACGCGGATTACGTCACACGCCGGCCGCCTCGCGTCATCACGGCGGCCGGCGTGAAAGTACTGCGCATGCGCGCTTTGTTCGCGCAGCACTTTCACGCCGGCCGCCGTGATGACGCGAGGCGGCCGGCGTGTGACGTAATCCGCGTCATATGCGGAAGAAGCAGCCCGACACTCGGGAGAGTGTCGCCCGGGCTGCGGCCTGCCAGCCATTCCGGAGCGGGGAGAAGGAGAGGAGCCAGGACGCCGGCGTGGGACCTCCCGACCAGCACTGGGCTGGAAAAAGCCCCCGGTGAGTACAACTTTCCTTTTTTTTCAGAGCTCGGAGTCCCTTTAAAAGACAGTTTTCCCTTTGAAACTTTAAAATCGATTTTCTCAAAAACTATAAGCTCTTTTTGCTAATTTTTTTTTCCTCTTGTACCCACTCCCAAGGTGCACATACCCTGTAAATTTGGGGTATGTAGCATGTAAGGAGGCTTTACAAAGCACAAAAGTTCGGGTCCCCATTGACTTCCATTATGTTCGGAGTTCGGGTCGAACACCCGAACATCGCGGCCATGTTCGGCCTGTTCGGCCCGAACCCGAACATCTAGATGTTCGCCCAACACTACTGATGACCCGGCATTGCCCGATTATGTATTTTGCAGGTGCTGGATGCGCCCACTTTTCCTAACCCTAACACACAATTAATCAATTACTCAATGACCAAGTTTGTGAGCTTTGCGGTCTTTGGCATCAATTACCTGCATTAAAATGAAACAAATCATATTGGCTGTGTGTGACTCCACCCTGTTTTATGAATGTAAACCCCAGTCACGCAATGATCAACTATACCAGGTTTGAGGCTTGTGCTATTAACAGTGCAAGAATGGCAGCAATTAAATATTCCCCTGAAAAATCAATAGTAATTTTTGATTGCCTTTTGTAGGCTCCACCCACTTTTCTGAATATTAACCCCAGTCACCCAGTAACTAACTGTGCAAAGTTTGAGAACCCTGTCATTAACAGTGTAAGAATGGCTGCTGTTTACATTTTCCCAGTAAAATTTGTATTTGTCTCCGCCCACTTATGACCCGGCGTTGCCCGCTTATGTATTTGGCTGGCATTGGCTGTGCCCACTTTTCTAACCCTAACGCACAATTAATCAATTACCAAGTTTGTGAGCTTTGCGGTGTTTGGCATCAATAATTTGCATTGGAATGAAACAAATCTAATTGGCTGTTTGTGGCTCCACCTCCTTTCTGAAATTGAACCCTAGTCACTCAATGATCAACTGTACCAGGTTTGAGGCTTGTGCCATTAACAGTGCAAGAATGGCAGCAATGTAAATATTCCCCTTGAAAATCAATAGGTTAATTTTGATTGGCTTTTATAGACTCCACTCACTTTTCTGAATATTAATCCCAGTCACCCAACGACGAACTGTGCAAAGTTTGAGAACCCTACCATTAACAGTGTAAGAATGGCTGCAGTTTACTTTTTCCAGGGAAATTTGTATTTGTCTCCGCCCCCTATTTGGTTATGGGAATAAAAAGTATCCTATACTTTATTCCAGGTAATGTACTATGTGTGTGCCAAATTTCATTCAAATCCGTTCAGCCGTTTTTGCGTGATCGAGTAACAAACATCCAAACATCCGAACTTTCCCATTTATATTAGTAGGATATTTTTTACAATTTTTTTACTTTTACCACTGTAATTTTTTTTTTCTTTTCAGTGAACACTGCCTCTTTCAGAGACACTGGGAGGACACTGATTGTCCAAAGGGATCACATGATCCCTTGAAGCAATCACTGCAGCCACAAGGGTAAAGATCCCTTTGCCCAATCAGTGTGCAGGTCTGCTGTCACGTACACGTGCATGCACGCTCACGTGCACGCTCACGTGCATTTACAGGAAGTAAATACTTCCTGCATGGCGGGGCTATTCTATGATCGCTGTTACACTTGTAACAGCGATCACTGAGGCTTCGGGGGGCGCCGATCAGGTAGAGTGACCACCTGTTCCCTTGACCCGATCGGTAGTGCCTTGGGCATGTGCTTACACATACGCATGCACGCGATCGGCAGCAGCGGAGGTTTTAGTGCAGGATGTAGCTGCTACGTCATGGTATCCCTAGCAACACACTTTTTGGACATAGCAGTACGTCTTTTCAACATAAGTGGTTAAATAAGCAACGGTTTTCTTCCTCCGCATCAGGGCCGTGCAGAGGGTCCTTAAGTGGGGGGTGCTTAAATTTAAAAAAGGGGCCTGGCAACGCCTTCCCACGCATGCCCCCCCCGCCCCCCCTCCTTGTTTCTGGCTAGGGGGTTATTGGTTGTCATGTGGGGGCTGAATGCAGATGCTGGGTGCTCTTGTGGGTTCTGGGCGTAAGTACAGATTGTCATGTGGGTTCTGGCTATGGGTGGGTATCGAGTGTCATGCGGCTGTTGATTGCAAGTACTTAGTGCCATGTAAGATCTGGGTGCATGTACTGGATGTCATGTGGGTGCTGGGTGCAGGTAGGGTGTGACATGGGTGCGAATACTTGGCGCCATGCCTGTACTGGGTGCTGGCTATGGGTGGGCTTTGGGCATCACATGGGTTTTGAATGCAGGTACTTTGAGTATGGGTACGGGTTAAGTGGGTGCTTGGTAGGAGTATCAGGCAGACTGTGTCTCCTTCCAACCAACTCTTTTTGGTGCCACCACACTCAAATCAGCAGTGATAGGTGCCCACTGTTAGAGTGGGCACAGTGGAGCCACGGAGTCACCTTTCATTACTGGGACCTCTGTCCCTCTTGATCAGCACCCAGCTTTTCAGGCAAAGAAAAAGTGGTTACCAATACGCAGTGGTTGCTAAGCATTAGTAGATGCAAAACTGCAGTAAGTGCCAAGGTGCAGTGGGTGCCCAGATGCAGTAGATGGCAAGATGCAAAGGTTCACTTTGTGCTAAGTTGCAGCGGGTACCGAGATGCCAAAGTACAGTCTAGTCTGTGTCAAGCTGCTGTGGGTACCAAGGTCCAGTTTGTATTGGGTGTTTATTTGCAGTGGGTGCTATGCAGTATTGGGTGCTGAATGAGTAGCAGATGGTGATAAACAATAGTGGGTGCCATGTAAGTGCTAATTGGTACAGGGAGCCATGTAAGTGTTGGACATGAGTGAGTAGGGAGTGCCATGTGTGCTCTTGGTGTGTGTCGTGGGAGAGTAATGAGTCTCATATGGGTTCGGACCAAGGATTGGGTACTGGGTGCTGTTTGAGTGCTCGCCATAGAGGGGTACTAGGTGCATATAATGGCTTTGGAGCTTGGTGTCATTTGAGTACTGTGCCCTGTGGGTGTTGATTATAGGGGTATGTGGGTCTTAGGTGCAAATACTGAGTGCCAAGTGGGTACTGGGAGTGAGTACATGGTGACGTATGGGTAATGGGTGCTGGCTTTTGGGGTATTTGTTGTCATGTGGGTGCTAAAGGCAGATGCTGAGTGCCATGTGGGTTCTGGGTGCTGGCACAGGGTGTCATGTGGATTATGACTGTATAGGTTTGCATCAACCATCATGTAGGTATTGATTGCAGGTACTCAATCCCTTGTGAGTTCTGAGTGCAAGTACTGGATGTCATATTGTGAGTGGTTCGTGTTTGTGCTGGGCACTAAGTGGAGGCTTAGTGCAACTGGAACTACTGCAGATGAAGCATGTGGGTGTTGGGTGCAGGTACTGGGTATCACATAGGTGCGAATACTTGGTGCCATGCCTGCACTGGGTGCTAGCTATGGGTGGGCATCGTGTGTTATGTGGGTTCTGAGTGCAGGTACTTTGGGTGGTAGTACTAGTTATGTGAGTGCAGATAGTGGGTGCCATGTGAAGGTGGTGTGTAGGTGTGAGTAGTGGGTGCCATGTCAGGGCTGGGTGCAAGCACTGTGCCATGTGGGTGTGAGTACTGGGTGCCAGCTATAGGGTGAAGGGTCGCAGGCACTGGGTGTCATGTGACTGTTTGATGCATGTACTAAGTGCCATATTGAGGCCAGATGTGATTATTGGGTGGAGGGTGCTTGGTGCAAGTACTGGGTGCTTGCTATAGTGGGGATTACTGGTTGAGTGTAATGTGGGTGCTGAATATTGGTGAGATTGTTGTGGGTGCAAGGGATGGGAGGTCACTATGGGTACTGCTAGAATGGTATAGTTGCTGCTAGGGGAGGTAGAGGTCAGTGAGGTTGCTGGGGGAGGTAGAGCTCAGTGTGGGTGCTGGGGGAAGGGTAGGCCAATGTGGGTGCTGGGGGGGAGTAACTGTAGGTGCTGTGAAAGGTAGAGGTCAATATGGGTGCTGGAGGAAAGGGAGGTCACTGTGGGTCCTTTGGGTGAGGTCACTGTGGGTCTTGGGGGAGGTAGAGGTCATTGTGGGTGCTGGACGAAGGGGAGGTCACTATGGGTGCTGCTATGAATGGCATAGTTGCTGCTAAGGGAGGTAGAAGTCAGTATGGGTGCTGGGGGAAGGGTAGGTCACTATGGGTGCTGTGAAAGGAAGAGATCTGTATGGGTGCTGGAGGAAGGGGAGGTCACTATGGGTCCTAGGTGGAGGGAGAGTTCAGTATGCCACACTAGGATTCCTGTCTAGACCTCTTCACTTGAAAGTGTCCCCGGCGGGGGTGGAGCTTCCCGCGAGTGGGTGGGGCTTATCACAGTCATGGGCGGAGCTTGTTTTGCCAGCGAGAGGGGCCTTTTTTGAAGGTTTTAAAAAGAGGGGGGTGCCTGGGCACCCAGAGCACCCCCCTCTGCACGTGCCTGCTCCGCATCACCAGTGCAACCCAGCAAACACCAGTTTTGCACCCATCGGCTGACCCAGCACAGACCAGCAGTAATCGCTCTATGTGTGGTTCCAGATGTGTGGTCTCCTCTAATTGTACAGGCTCTAAAAGGACTCAAAAAATGCTTGACATAGAGTAACTCTGTATTTATTATAAAACAAATTAAAATCCAGTGCACTTACTATCTCTCAGTTCAAATATCACAAACTCCTCTGTAACGATTGTGGAATCGTCTCCGTGGTCAGCGCACCAGACGTGCGCTGACGCGGCGGATTTCCTTCACAAGCGTATTATCGAGGACACCCAGGCTAGGTGCTATGCACCTGCAGAGGGAAATTCCTGTCGGCAGGTGGAGCTGTGGAGTGCAGATGAACAGCTCCTCTGCCCTACCACACACGCCAGACAGGAATTGTACGAAGGGAAGAAACGCAATCGCAAGAGAAGCGATTGAGAGTGAGCACAGAGACAGATTGTGTGTGTGTGCATAAAATTAGTCGCCAACCCGCGACTGTGCACACACCACAGCAGATAAGAAGCAGGAACGCGATCGCGAGAGGTGCGATCGCCAGACGTGACACAAGGTTACAGCAAGGCGGAGCACGAGAGTAGCAAAGGCACAGCAAATAATACAATAATGAGATACGGAAAATAACAAATGCTAGCTAACCGCGAACACCGCACTCATTCGCAACAGTGCACGCGGTTATGCGCGGTCTCCACGTGATAAGCACAATAGAGACAAGCACGCCTAACTAACCATTAACAGACAAACATGAAACAGAGGACGCGAGCGCTTGCTTAACGGTTACCTCACCGAGCCTCCAGCAAGCACAGCAGACAAGACAGACACACGAAAACAGGGACAAGCGACAGAAGGATCCCCAGCGCTAGCTAAAAGTGGCTAGCGCCATCCCAGAAGACAGAACAGAAGGATCCCCAGCGCTAGCGAAAAGTAGCTAGCGCGATCCCAGGAGACAGAGTAGCAGAACAGAAGGATCCCCAGCGCTAGCGAAAAGTGGCTAGTGCGATCCCAGAAGACAGAACAGAAGGATCCCCAGCGCTAGCAAAAAGTAGCTAGTGCGATCCCAGAAGACAGAACAGAAGGATCCCCAGCGCTAGCGAAAAGTGGCTAGCGCGATCCCAGAAGACAGAACAGAAGCATCCACAGCACTAGCGCAAAGAGATTAGTGCGATCCAGAGAAGATAATAACAGAACAGAAGGGCCTACCAGTAGCAACCGCTGTTCTGGTTAGCACCCCACAGACAGACAGAACAGGCAATACAAGCAATACAACCTGACTGGGCTAGAAGGGGAGCCTAAAGCAACCCCCAGGAATTAACTATACTAGATAGCAATGGCTGACACTCCAGCAGTGTCCATCAGGAACAGACCATGGAAGGGAAATGTCCAGCAAAGCATTCTGGGAGCAGAATGCTTTTATAGTGCCAGTCATCAAAAGAAGGCAGGTAACGGATTTGCATGACTAATGTATGCAAATCCCTCAGCAACACAAGCTGCACAACTGACAGAAGGTCTCCTTTCCAGAGTCCTGCAGCAAGCAAACCTAAACAATGGTCAAAAGGCTGCCTGCCTGCGCAGGCAGCTGAGCGGATTCTCACATCCTCATGGCCACTTTGCTTCTACGCCGATGCTTAGGCTCCACCCAACTAGTTTCATCTTGACCAATAGCAGCAATCTGTCCTTGCTAATCACCGCTCTTTGCCCATATTAAAATATTAAAAATACATCAAAAGATTTTCAAAAAAGTTGTACTACTATATTAGCTGCCCTAAACCGCTACTGTTATGTACCGTAGTAATGTACATGTATAAAACCATCCCGTTTTTTGCTACTCACTGCGTAGGGACAACAAATCCCATAATCCTCTAGCTCCGAGCCAGCCAACTTTGTTCATTCTTTTACTCCACGTGTTTCATATAACTAATTTACCTAATAAGAATTTTAATTTTAAAATTATAAAAATGATATATATTTATGGGAAAAGGAGTTTTTTCAGCCTATATATTAGTCACCTTCCTATTGTTTATAATGGATCTGGTCTATCACCATCTTGTGGTTATAAGGAGTACTCTGCTATATTTATGCAAGCTCATAGATTTGCGTCCACATACAGCATCATTTTATATACAGTATTCACTTTTTAACCCTTGCATGAGCCCACCCCATAGTTCAAAGCCACCTATATGAACTTTCCCCAAAGGTTATATGTATGTGCAGTAAGTGCAAAAATACAAAATTTACAAATACACAATTCAGTTTTAAATATACTGTAGTGCATATTATCCACACATACCTCAGTCATTGGCTATATAACAGTTAATGTTAATGTCCACATTGAGACCATTGGGAACTGAGTTCATAAATCCATCTGGTCTCCATTTTTGAGATCTCCCTGACCTTATGACACCCTCTCCATCTTGTCATCAACTTGCACGGGCACCATAGTAGGTAAACCCCATGCCTGCTGCAGCAGTGGATAAATTCCTTAAATTTATAGCTCCTCTCTATTTGTGATGATATGAATTCCTGTCTCCTCATCCCTTGAGCTCTTTCACATGTGATACGTTTGTTACATGGATAAAAACCCACATTACCCCATACATCAGTTCGATTAGTGACTCTAGGCCCTTCCACATATATTTTGACCAACATTTGTTGCAAATACTGAGCTTTCCGATATATAAACTTAGGATACATTGGAAGATTCTCACTCAATATTGGGTAATTTCTCAGCAGGTTCCAGTGTCTTTTAAAGACACTTTCTACCTGCTTATACTGTGAATAACAATTTAGAAAGACCGCATGTTCAAAGGCATTGGCACCGTCATCTGTTTTTTCTCTATTTTCCAGGAAATACTCCCTATCCTTCTCCAGAATTTCATCTGCAATAGTTTCAAGCTGAGACCAGTCATACCCTCAACAAATCTTTCTATCAACATGTTAGTCTGTACAGTATAATCTGCTGCAATGGAGAAGTTTCTTCTTATCCTACTTAGTTGACCCTTGGGAATGTTCCCCAGCCACTTGGGATGATGGCAGCTCTGCAGCAGAATGTAAGAATTTCTATCAGTTTTTTTAAAGAACATTTTTGTTCCCAGGGTTCCTCCCCTCTTCATAACCACTATGTCCAGAAATTCAGTTTCCTGATTGCTACTCTTCATCGTCAATTCAATGCCCATCTGGTTCCCATTGAGCCATTCTACATATTTTTTTCAATCTTATTGTGTATGAGTAGTGCAGCATACCCAGGGTCGTTGCTAGGATCCTAAGAGATCCAGGGTGCTTTTGGGCAGTCTAGCCAATAAATGGGTGTGGCCATGCACCATAATGTGGGTGTGGTCATGGGTGGAGCTAAATTTACATGAAATTAACAGTGGTCTAAATAGGCCTGCCCACAAAAAATAAATTTCAGCATATCACATAAAAAGGCAATGTCAGATATGGGCCATGCTGTGTGCTGTGTGGTGCTATGCTGGAGACATCCTCTGTAGCTGGCAATTATCCCCCTAGCATCTGAGAATCAGAGGCCAGGAGCTCTAGTGTCTGATTCATTCTCAGACACTAGGGCAGGAAGCCTAGAAGAGAAGATGTCTGCATAACCTGGAGACCAAGTACTGAGTACTGCTGCCCGCTGCCTGGGGGACATCTGGGGGAACCACAGAATAGATCTGGAGCATGTGCCACTGATCTTTGGGGTTAGCAACGCCACTGAGCAAACCCATAGTACGTAGAACATGGATGTCTTTAACACCAGGAATAGGGGTGTGATGGACCTGGATAAAATCTTTGTAATGGAACCTGATCCAAACCATCAGAGTCTGGACGGCATGTTTAAACAACTGCAGAACCTGATGAAATTAACACTTGGTAGGACCTTGCTGGTTTGAAAAAACAAACCACTGAGGGTATAATCCCCAGAAGGTACAGATGGGATGTACTCCCTAATGACGGTGAAGAAAGTGATAAGAATTATCGATAGAGAACTAGGAGAATTTTTGAATAACTGTGGCATTAACTTACTGAAACTGCTGGCAAAGTGAAAGCAGAATTGTTTGGACAGATTAGGGAAAGAGGTCAAAACAATAAAAAGTGGAACCTTTTAAAGAAGATGAAGAATTTTCAAAAAATGCTGGCATTTTGAGTAAAGCAATACAAAAATGTGAAAAGCATGTAAGTGAAGTTAGGAATCGGATCAACAGATTTCAAAATGACTGGCAGGATTACAAGAAAAAGGTAGCATACAAATGGCAAATAGAACAAAATAAAAGGAAGATGAAGGAGGAAGAGGCAAACAAAGTACCAACTAAACAGGGGGAAGTGGCTAAAGACAATGGTATTAAAGGAATGCCACGATTAGAATCTTTGGAGGGAGCCAGGTGGGATGCCTACTTGGGGAGAGGTGGCTCATATGGTGGCCTAGGAAGAGGGGGCAAGTTAGTAATGGTATGTATGGATCTCCTAAAAAAGATCATAGGTATAAACATGATGGCAACTGGGAAATCCTGTAACAGTACAGAGGGAGGGGACAGAGAGGTATTAGAGGGAATTATCCCAAAATCTATAGTGGTGAGCCCCAAAACTTCCAACCCCATGAGAACATATAGCCCATATAGAAGAGAACCAGCTGGGGAAGATGGGAGGAAAGAGATAGAAGGGGTGGTATGCTACCCACCTATAACCGCTATGAACCATTGGAAAAGGAAGCAGACAAAGTAGTGCACCGTCATTTTTTTAGGAGAGAAGGGGAGAGGGAACGATCAGTGGGAAGGAATGCAGTACCAAATGAGGAATGTAAGAAAAAGAGGAATAGAAGAGGAAGAAGAGGAGAGAGGTGTGAATAAAAGAAAAGAGTAGTAAAAGGAATTTATAATATTAATGGTGCTCCAGTCAGCACAGATGAGATAAAAATTTTGGATAAGGGGCTGAAATACACACCCCAAAGGGGAGTCAGCAAGTTTGATGTATACATTGATGTTCACAAGTTCACACGGAAGATTAAAAAAAAATTGGGGGCAAAAGAAGGGCCCACAGCTAGGGTCAACAGGGGAGGTATGGGTCAACAGTATGTCCACACTGGTCAACCTTTAACCCGCCAGATCCATTAAAGGACAGCACTATCTCAAATTTTAAGAATATGGTGCTTAAAGACATTGAAGATCTTCGGGTTAAAAAACAACAAGGAGGAAATGAAAAAATGAAGGAACTCAATGACAGAAAGGAAATCCTGATTAGACCGTCTGATAAGGGGGGAGGGGTGGTGATTCTACATAAAGATCAATATAAGAGGGAGATGGAGAACATCCTGGGGGATACAACAACCTACAAGAAATTGAGGGGAGACCCTACAGGTGAGTATAAGGAACAGATGAGGAGGATCCTGAGAGGGGGATTATAGAAAGAGATTCTCAATGATGCTGAATTCCTATACCATATGATTGATGCACCCCACATCCCAGTAATGTATTAAAACCTGAAGATTCATAAGAGCCAAACAGACCCACCGGGTAGGCCTATTATTGGCTCTTTAAATCAAAGAATACATTAGAACATTTAAACATATGACTTGGGAGTGTGACAAAATACGTTCCTTTTGGGATAAAGTTTTACGATTTATGGAGGTGGAGCTCAGTTTACATATATTCTCCTCTTACAAGTATTGTCTCCTGGGAATGGTGGACGATCTTCCTTTGAGTAAAAGTAAGAAAATGCTGGTAAGGTTGCTTTTCTTCTATGCCAGAAAATCTATTGCTTTGGAGTGGAAGAAAGCTCCGGAACCTTCCATAACCCTGTGGAAACAATTAATCAATTCTGCCCTACCTTTATACAGACTAACTTGGCTAGCAAGGGCATCTGCTTCTAAATTTTCCAAAGTGTGGGATGTTTGGGTAAACAATGAAAAACCAGCCATTCTGTCCCCATAAAGCTCATATCTATTCATTTTCTACCTGATGTGACTTATTTTCGTCAACTGTTTCATGATCAACCTTGGTTGTATTTATCCTATATTGTTGTTTTATACTGACTTTAGTTGTATGTATGTGGAATCTGCTCTTCATGATGTAGTACAGCAACACTTTTATATGATAATGTTGGTCTCCACTGTCAACTGACCTTTTCTGTTCTTTGTTGTGTATGTTTTAAAATTCAAGAAAAATAATAATAATAATAATAAATACATTAGAGATGGCCCCAACGGTTCACTGGAGAACTTGTTTGCTCAAGCTAAGCTGGTTCGAGTTCACGGTGAGCCATGAACACTTAGCGAGTTTGACCCGCCCCCTATACTACATCATTGGGCTAAGCTTTGACCCTTTACTTCACAGTCAGCAGACACATGGCAGCCAACTAGGCTGCACTCCCTCCTGGAGCCCCCCCCCCCATAAAAAGCAGCAGAGTCGGCCATGTTCTCACTCTGTGTGCTGCTGTATTAGTGAGAGAAGGGAGAGGCATTGGAGAGATAGGGAAAGCGATAGTAATAAGGTCTGTTAGCTTGCTCCTTGCTGATATTTGTTGATGAAAAGCACCCCAAAACAGCTCTTTTGAGAGCTAATGTTCTTCTGATGTTTTTTTTGTGTGTGTGCCACAGACACTGCATATACAGCCCTGTCTGTCACAGCTGGCCATTGCTAATTGCTGTACGGTGCCAGGCCCAGCACATTCAGTGCATACCTTTCACTGCCTCTGTGTGACTGCACTTTGTATTATACAATACCACCATCAATCAGTGCATACCTTTTCCCTGCACCTGTGTGACTGCACAAGTGTATTATAGCAACAGTCACTGTATACCTTTTCCCTGCACATGTATGACTGCACAATTGTATTATACCACCAGCAGTCACTGCATACCTTTTCACTGCACCTGTGTGACTGCACAATTGTATTATAGCGGCAGTCAGTGCATACCTTTTTACTGCACCTGAGTAACTGCACGTTGTATTATACCACCAGCGGTCAGGTCAAAAAAGTGTTCAGTACCTCAACTTTATCAAAATGAATGAGGCATGGATCCCGGAGGGCTACTGCCTGCCCAAAGACTAAGTCAGTCCCCACACACAGCATCTCTGCCTGCATGCCGTGTGACTGCCTGCCCCAAGACTAAGTCAGTCACCACACAGCATCTCTGCCTGCCGGCCGCTGCTGCCTGTCCCAAGACTAAGTCAGTCCCACACAGCATCTCTGCCTGCAGGCCGCTTGACTGCCTTCTCCACCACCACCAACAGGGTCTAGGACTCCAGGTGGATTCCTGAATTTTTATGGCTGCTGCTGCTAGCGGCAGCTGCTACCAAACATAATAATATTTTTTTCTGGTGCGTGTACATGCCTACTTTTTCTGGCTGCACTGCGGCTGTAACAACAAAACAAAAGGCATGTACATGTGTCAATTCCCCTTCGTGATCATTACCTTGCTGCGGTGAAGGGGCTTGCATATAACAATGAAGCAATGACCTACATGAGTGTGTTAGGGGGGCACACCCAAGATAATAGGGTCATTGCTTCATTGTGGACAGACCAAATTCCATCAGCTGGATAGTCACTGTTTTGTCATTGAGCTACCTCAGCCCGACCATATGGGCTTGAAAACTGCCATCGCCTGCACTTTCGCCATCGTGTGCACCAGTCCAGCACGGCCATCACTACACAAACAGCTGTTTGCGGTGCGTTACACAGTGAGTTTGGTCTGTCAGTGTGAAGCAGTACACTACTAACATTAACTGCTGATCCATGTATACACACGCAAGATGTTTTCAAGCACTTTATGCCTTCAATTTAGCAATGCAATGCAATTTCTGCCTTTTAGGGATTATAACCCTGCTGTGCGTCAATTCCGTAATTTTCCCTGGGACTTTTGGCATGTATCCCACTCCGCTATGCTCCCCTCCAGGTGTTAGACCCTTTGAAACATCTTTTCCATCACTTTTGTGGCCAGAAACAGTGTTTCTAGTTTTTCAAGTTCGCCTGCCCATTGAAGTCAATTGCGGTTTGCAAAGTTCACAGGTTCGCGAACTTTTTCGGACGTTCGAGTTCGAGGTTCGCAAACCGAAAATCTTTAGAATACATAGATACATATCTACAACCAATGGTCGGGACGCTACCACATCTGATAAGGGAACACTAAGCATTTTTTACAGACAATTAACGGTCTGACTTAGGACAAAAACTTCCTACTAGTTACGGTGGATGTTACGGCGTTATACACTATAATTCTGCATGACAGGGCATTGGCAGCTGTCAAAAAGGCTTTGCAGGAACAGGGGCTCATTAAGGAGGAACAGGTTTCTTTTATCCTGGAACTCTTACAGTTTCATCTTTCACACAGTTATTTTTGGTATGACGGTAATTTTTATCTGCAGGCTGTGTGATGTGCCATGGGAGCGAAATACACTCCCAGTGTGGCTAACATTTTTATGGATCAAAGTAAAGCGCTCAGAAAGACAGGGTCGGGACACCAGTCCTCTCTGAGGAAGCAAGCGTAGCTTGTGAAACAGCTGTAAGACCTGCCCTGTTTGTAGTGTATCTGTCTTGCTGGGGAGGAAATAAATGTGTGGATTTATGCAACACACTGGTGCTCGGACCCTGTCCTTCTGAGCACTTCACTTTGAACTTTATCTTCCGGAGGCACAGTGAGTGATCTGCTGAAACCCCAGCATAGGCTACCAATAGCATCTAGTGACAATTTTTTTCCTACTCACCCATCCATTTTTATGGATCAGTGGAAGAGAAAAATCCTTAGCTCTGAAAACAGTGGAAAAGTAAAAAATTGGAAACAATTATTGATGACATGTTCTGGGTATTGGAGGTCAATGAGACAGAATTGCAGCACTATGTAGAATGGCTCAATGGGAACCAGATGGGCATTGAATTGACGATAAAAAGTAGCAATGAGGAAATTGAACTTCTGAATATTTGGTTATGAAGAGGGGTGGAACCCTGGGAACAAAAAGGTTCTTTACAAACAAACTATAGAAATTCTTACATCCTGTTGCAGAGCTGCCATCATACCAAGTGGCTGGGGAACATTCCCAAGGGTCAACTAAGTAGGATAAGAAGAAACTGCTCCAGTGCAGCAGATACTGTACGGGCTAACATGTTGATAGAAAGATTTGTTGAGAAAGGGTATGACTGGTCTCAGCTTGAAACTATTGCAGATGAAATTCTGGAGAAGGATAGGGGGTATTTCCTGGAAAATAGAGAAAAAACAGATGACGGTGCCAATGCCTTTGAACATGCGGTCTTTCTAAATTTTAATTCACAGTATAAGCAGGTATAAAGTGTCTTTAAAAGACACTGGAACCTGCTGAGAAATTACCCAATATTGAGTAAGAATCTTCCAATGTATCCTAAGTTTATATATCGGAAAGCTCAGAATTTGCAACAAAAGTTGGTCAAAACATATGATGCAGGGGCCTAGAGTCACTAATCAAACTTATGTATGGGGTAATTTTTATCCACGTAACAAATGTATCACATGTGAAAGAGCACAAGGGATGAGAAGAAAGGAATTAATATCGTCACAAACAGGGAGGAGCTATAAAATTAAGGAATTTATCCACCGCTGCAGCAGGCATGTGGTTTACCTACTATGGTGCCTGTGCGGGCTGCAATATGTGGGTAAGGGAGCACATTAATAATATTACTAACGGGTTCAAAAGGCACAGTGTGTCTCGACACTTTGCTGAACGGCATGGCAGGGATCCTTCTGTCATGCAGTTCTGTGGTATCCAAAAGTTGACGACAAGATGGAGAGGATGTCGCAAGGTCAGGGAGATCTCAAAAATGGGGACCAGATGGATTTATAAACTCAGAACATTAGTTCCTAAATGGTCTCAATGTGGACATTGACATTAACTGTTATATAGCCGATGACTGAGGAATGTGTGGATAATATGCTCTAATATTTAAAACTGATTTGTGTATTTGTAAATTTGGTATTTTTGCACTTGCTGCACATAGATATAACCTTTGGGCAAAGTTCGGATATGTGGCTTTGAACTATGGGGGTGGGCTCATGCAAGGGGTAAAAGTGATTACTGTATATAAAATGATGCGGTATGTGGAAGCAAATCTATGAGCTTGCATAAATATAGCAGCAGTACTCCTTATAACCACAAGATGGTGATAGACCAGATTCATTATAAACGATAGGAAGGTGACTAATATATAGGCTGAAAAAACTATTTTTTCCCATATATATATATAATTTTAAAATTAAAATTCTTATTAGGTAAATTAGTTCTATTAAACACGTGGAGTAAAAGAATGAATTAGATGATGCCGAAACAACAATGTCGGCTGGCTCAGAGCTAGAGGATTATGGGATATGTAGTCCCTACACAGTGAGTAACAAAAATGAGATGGTTTTATACATGTCCATTACTACGGTACTTAACAGTAGCGGTTTAGGGCAGCTAATATAGTAGTACAGATTTTTTTAAAATATTTTGATGTAGTTTTAATATTTTAATATGGGCAAAAAGCGGTGAGTAGTGAGGGCGGAAGCATCATGTGACAGGAGGGAAGAACAAAAAGCATCTCCAGGCTGCTATTGGCCATGCCCCTGATGAGTTATCAAGACGAAACTAGTTGGGCGGAGCCTAAGCAGCAGCGGAGACGTGAAGTGACCATGAGGAGTTTGTGATATGCGCATTTGAACTGAGAGATAGTAAGTGCTCTGTATTTTAAAATGTTTTATAATAAATACAGAGTTATGCTATGTCAAGCATTTTTTGAGTCCTTTTAGAGCCTGTACAATTAGAGGAGAGCTGTTGTATGGAACCACACATAGAGCGATTACTGTGCTGGGTCAGCCGATAAGTCTGGTGAGAGGCTTGACTAATCTACATGAAAGCACACTGGATGCAAAACAGGTGTTTGCTGGGTTGCACTGGTGATGTGGAGGAAGAAAACCGTTGCTTATTTAAAGCAATATTGTTATTATTATTAGTATTTATATAGCACCGACATATTACGCAGCGCTGTACAGTGTATATATATATCTTGTCAGTAACTGTCCCTCAAAGGAGCTCACAATCTAATCCCTACCATTGCCATATGTCTATATTATGAAGTGTAAGTACTGTAGTCTAGGGCCAATTTTTTTTTTTAGAGGGAGCCAATTAACTTATCTGTATGTTTTTGGAATGTGGGAGGAAACCGGAGTGCCCAGAGAAAACCCACGCAGACACGGAGAGAACATACAAACTCTTTGCAGATAGTGCCCTGGCTGGGATTCAAACCAGGGACCCAGCGCTGCAAGGCGAGAGAGCTAACCACTACACCACCGTGCTGCCCATTGTTGTGCATTTGTTTGTTTTTCCTTCCATGCATGTGCTATGAAGATCCTATGCTGAAGAGCGAGGGATATTGGCTAAGCCAAAAACGCATATGCCGACCTGGTTGGGTCAGCCATAAATTCTGGTCAGCGTATAGGTTTTATATATCGATTGGAGGAACCCAAACTTTGTTCGGAGGAACTAACAACAAGGGAGACAAATGGGACTATTCTTTTCCCTGTTGGACTTGGGGATTGAAATATCTGGGTTTATGAACAGTACTTTGAATAATTTACTGTTACTTACTGTTGAGCACCATACTGATTTATTCTTTGCAATATATGTGGGAGAAGCAGAAAGCTCCTTGGTATTGGGCGATCTAGGCATACATTATATGAGTATTGTCTGTATTTGAGTGGCGTATTGTGGTTGGAGCGCACAACTTTTTGATAGATTATATATATATATATATATATATAATATGACTAATTCGCTCAAATCTCGAAATATAAAAACTCATCATTAATAGGCATAAACCTGGAACAACATGTTTTAATTAGAAGATTACTTTAACCACTTGCCGACTGCGCACTCATACCGCGCGTCGGCAAAGTGGCAGCTGCAGGACCAGCGACGCAGTATTGCGTCGCCAGCTGCAGGCTGATTAATCAGGAAGCAGCCGCTCGCGCGAGCGGCTGCTTCCTGTCAATTCACAGCGGGGGGCTCCGTGAATAGCCTGCGGGCCGCCGATGGCAGCGCCGTAAGGCAGATCGGCGATCCCCGGCCAATCAGCGGCCAGGGATCGCCGCCATGTGACAGGGGACGTCCTGTCACTGGCTGCACAGGACGGATAGCGTCCTGTGCAGCCCGGAACACCAGGGGGGCCAGGTAGGAGAGGGAGGGGGGGGGATTTTGCCGCGGAGGGGGGCTTTGAGGTGCCCCCCCCGCAACACCGGCAGGCAGGAGCGATCAGACCCCCCCAGCACATCATCCCCATAGTGGGGGAAAAAGGGGGGCGATCTGATCGCTCTGGATGCACCCTGATCTGTGCTGGGGGCTGTAGAGCCCACCCAGCACAGATCACAAATAACAGCGCTGGTCCTTAAGGGGGGGTAAAGGGTGGGTCCTCAAGTGGTTAAGCAAAATGTATATTGTCATAGTCCATAGTAATTAGGTAATATAATGAAATTATAACATGCTTTCATTCAAATGGATGGTAAAAATACATAAGAAATTGACCCATAACTTCACTCGCTCATAAGATGTTTAGTTCCATATGAGAACTAATTTATTGAAAAATAGAGTAAAGGTGAAATTTAGATAACCTAATTATAAGTTATGCAGTTGTATTTCATATTTTAATTCTTAAATCAACATGAGGTACCGTAATTTTCGGACAATGAGACACTCCTGATTAGAGATGTGGCGAACGGTTCCCGAACTGTTCGACGGCGAACATCTCCAAATCCCTGGGGCTTTTACTACTTCCGGGTCGCACTGACCCGGAGTAGTACGCCTGCGCTGCCCGGCGGAGCGCGTCCTAGATCGCGCTCCTGTTGCCGGGCACTTTCTGCGCGTATGCGTGACGTCATGAACGACGTCACGCTCATGCGCAGAGAGTGCCCGGCAACAGGAGTGAGATCTAGGACGGGCTCCGCCGGGCAGCGCAGGCGTACTACTCCGGGTCAGTGTGACCCGGTAGTAGTAAAAGCCCCAGAGATGTTCGTCGGGCGAACAGTTCGCCGCATCTCTACTCCTGACCATAAGACGCACCTAGGCTTAGAAGACCAAAAACCAGGGGAAAAAATATATACTAAACCTGTGAATCCATGGGGAAGGGGGATCTTGTGGATTATGCCCCCTTTGCACCTCATGCCCTCTTTCATTGCTTGTGTCTCTGAGTCCTCCTCTGTGCCCCTTGTGCTCCTGTGTCCCCATGTGTCCTCCTCTATGCCCCTTTGTGTTCCACTAGTGACCTCCTCTATGCCACTTTATGTCCTCCCGAGTCCTCCTTTATCCCCCTGTGTCCTCCTCTGCATGGGCACAGAACACGGAGTCCCCAACATTGCGGCGGGTTGGAGGTTTGTATTGGCAAGCGTTCACATGTCAGAAATTCCCTTCATTTGGATTATAAGACGCAGTGACTTTTTCTCCCACTTTTAGGGGAGAAAAAGTGAGTCTGAGGCCTCTTTCACAGTGCAACGTTAAAGTTGCATGTTAAAACAACATTTAGCGCAGAATAACTCACTGCAATGAAAAATCAATGCTCTGTTCACAGTGCACACATTGCGTTGGTGTCACGCGCTGACACGCTTCCTTAGAGTATAAGAAGGGCGTCGCCGACAGCGCATGTGTCCACCCTCATTTGCAGTCTGAGAATCATGCAGCCGGATCTCCGCATGAAAGCTGCTGACACCATCCCTGACAATGCGGGCAGCCGCACCGGAAGTCCCAGATGCGCTGCCAGCAGAGGAAACCGAGATTGAGCTGGTAGTGCAGAATTACTGACATTACCCCAATTTGACTGAAGGCTGACGTAGCCCTATATTTTTGGTAGATACCCATACTCTGTCTCCGGGTAAAAACCCCTTTTGAGGAGAACGATGGCGATCAGCTTGCCTTTTCTGAGAGGCAGCTGCCGCTTTCAGATTCTGGTTAACAGAGGACCATAATTCCTTCATTCTATTCACCCAATCCTGGAGTGCAGGAAAAGGTGTGGATGAAAAAGAGACAAATGAAAATCTGGGAGAGCGACCAAACACTACCTGAAATGGAGAGCATTTAGACGAAGCATTCAACAAATTATTATGCGAAAATTCTGCAAACGGAAGGAAGTGCGCCCAGTCTTCTTGGGACTCAGATACATAGCAACGTAAAAACTGCTCTAAGGACTGATTAATCCTTTCCGTCTGGCCATTAGTTTGAGGATGAAACCCAGGCGAAAAAGACAGGGACATGCCGATATGGGAGCAGAAGCTTTTCCAGAAGCGTAAAACAAACTGAACCCCTCTATCTGAGACCACCTTTTCCGGTATTCCATATAAGCGGAAGATATTTTCGAGGAAGAGATCAGCCAACTCTTTAGCAGAAGGCAGTTTTTCTAATGGTACGAAATGCGCCATTTTGCTAAAGCGGTCAACCACTACCCAAATGACAGTTTTCCCACGAGAAGGTGGCAGATCTACTATAAAGTCCATGGAGATGTGTGTCCATGGAGCAGAGGGAATAGGCAAAGGCTGCAGAGTCCCAACTGGGGCACTTCTAGGCACCTTACTCCTGGCACATACAGAGCATGCTGGTATGAAGTCCTTACAATCACCCCGAATAGAAGGCCACCAAAAATGGTGCAGGAGTAATTCAAGAGTTCTGGCTTCTCCTGGGTGACCAGCTACCTTACTGCAGTGAAACTGTTCAAATACGGATAGGCGCAAATGTAGTGGAACAAATAGAAGCTCCGGCAGTTTGCCAGATGGAGCCTCTGTCTGAAACGGAGTAAGTGACTCCAACAGATCAGCAGAAAGTTCAGTAGCTGAAATTACAATATGGTCAGGTAAAATATTCGTGGGTGTACTTGATTGGGATTCTCCAGGCTCAAAACACCTGGACAGAGCATCAGCTTTTACATTCTTATTTCCAGGTTTAAATGTAATTATAAATCTAAAACGTGAAAAGAAGAGAGCCCACCGAGCCTGCCTGGGATTCAGTCTCTTGGCTCCTTCAATATACTCGAGGTTCTTATGGTCTGTGTACACGGTAATGATATGTTCTGCCCCTTCCAACCAATGCCTCCATTCCTCAAATGCCATCTTGACTGCTAGCAACTCTCTATTGCCGATGTCATAGTTGCGTTCAGCGGAGGAAAACTTCTGTGAAAAGAAGGCATAGGGATGTAGGCATTTAGGTTGCCCTGCGTATTGAGACAAGACAGCACCTACACCTATTTCTGAGGCGTCAACCTCCACAATAAAGGGACGGAGCACATCAGCATGTTTAAGAATAGGGGCCGAACAGAAAGCTACTTTGAGAGTCTGGAAGGCCAGGGAAGGTTCAGAAGACCAACAAGAGGGATTAGCGCCCTTCTTGGTCATGTCGGTCAAAGGAGCCACTATGGCCGAAAAGTTGCGAATGAATTTGCGATAGTAGTTCGCAAAACCCAGAAACCTCTGAAGAGGTTTAAGACCACAGGGTTGAGGCCATTCCAGGACGGCTGCAACTTTTTTCTGGTCCATAGATAGTGCCGAATTGGAAACTATGTGTAATGATCTGCTCTGCTGTCTGCACAGGCAGACAGCTTTTTGACCATTTTTTAGGTCTGAATGCTGCAGGTCTCTGGAAAAGAGACCTGTCTTCACTCTGCGAGTTGCAGAGCTGCTCTTCTGGTGAGGAATTTGCATCCACTTGTCATGCAAATTGCTTAGCTGCTTCCTTTGATGGCTTGCAGTATAAATACCATTTCTTCCCAGAATTCCCTGCTGGTCATGATGGTTTGTTCCTGCTAACTTACCTGGAGTCTCAGCCTTTGCTAATTGTTTGTTAAGATTATCTTAACAAACAATGCACTAGGCATTCCTTCTACGGTAGTCAGGTTGTTGTATTATCTGTATTGCCTTGTACTGTCTATCTGTTGCGATTGTCTTGTCGCCAGTGGCGGTCGACAGGAAATCGTTCTGTCTGTTTGGATCGCATTCGCCCTAGCGGTAGTGGCGGTGGTTCCTTTAGTATTCTGCCTTAGGGGTGCAAGCCAGAGCAGCGGTTGCTACTGGTAGCCCATCTGTCTATCTGTCTGGATCGCATTAGCCCTAGCGGTAGTGGCGGTGGTTCCTTCTGTATTCTGCCTTAGGGGTGCAAGCCAGAGCTGCGGTTGCTACTGGTAGCCCCATCTGTCTATCTGTCTGGATCGCATTTGCCCTAGCGGTAGTGGCGGTGGTTCCTTCTGTACTCTGTCTGGGAGTGTAGGCCAGAGCTGTGGTTGCTACTGGTTACTCCTTCTGTCTGTCTTGTCTGGAACGAACGCTTGCTGTAGGCTTGGTGAGGTAACCGTTTAGCAAGCCTTCGCATTCTCTATTAGTTTTCGTGTACATTGGTACATTGGTTTTCGTGCGGAGACCGCACCATTAGCGTGCTTTGTCGCTTTTTGCGCGGCAACCGCGCTTAGCGAGTGCGTTTGTTTTTTTCCTTGGCGTTCTGATCATTGTTATTTGCTGTGTCTTTCTTGCTACACCTGTGTTCTGTCTTTATTTCGGTCTTGTGTCACTGTTGGCAATCGCCACTCTTGCGATTGCGTTCCCACTTGATTTCCATTGTTGTGTGTTCACCGTCGCCGGGGGGCGACTAGATTGGCAGACACACATACATTCTGTCGCTGTGCTCACTCTTTCTCTCTCTGAGGGCTATCTTGCCCTGCATTGTAGCAATTTGTACAATTTCCATCTGGCGTCTGTGGCAGTGCAGAGGGGTTGTTCCTCTGAACTCCACAGCTCCATCTGCCAATGGGAATTTCCCTCTGCAGGTGCATTGCACCAAGCTGGGTTCTGTCGTTTTATACGCTTGTGGAGGACTTCCGCAGTGTCAGCGCACATCTTGTGCGCTGACCACGGAGATAATTACGCAATCATTACATTATGTATCCTAAAAAGGGAATCTCTTTAACCTCGAAGAGGCACTTCTCCAATTTAGCATACAGGGAATTCTCCCTGAGTTTCTGCAGGACATATCTCACATGCTGGCAATGTATATGCAGGGACTCAGAAAAAATGAGAATGTCGTCAAGATAGACTATGACGAATTTACCGAGCATCTCCCTAAATGTTTCGTTCACAAAGTCTTGAAATACCGCGGATGCATTACATAGCCCAAATGGCATGACCAAGTACTCATAGTCGCCATCTTGAATGTTAAAGGCGGTCTTCCACTCATCCCCCTGTCTGATCCTGATTAGATTGTACGCCCCTCTCAGATCCAACTTAGGGAAGATGTGTGCTCCCGCGACCTGGGAGAACAGATCCTCTATGAGTGGTAATGGGTATCTGTTCTTCACAGTGATATTGTGTAAACCCCTATAATCAATACAAGGTCTGAGACCACCATCTTTTTTTGAACAAAAAAGAAGCTTGCTCCTGCCGGTGAGTTAGAAGGGCGGATGAAGCCCTTCTCTAAATTCTCCTTGACAAACTCTTTCATAGCTTTCTTCTCAGGACCAGACAGAGGGTAGATATGACCCCTAGGAGGCATTGTTCCAGGTCGTAAATCTATGGGGCAATCAAAGGGGCGATGAGGAGGAAGTTTATCGGCCGCTTGAAGGGAAAATACATATTGTTCATACTGCCTAGGTACCCCTTCTACCGCTAAATTGACAGAACGTAATGGCAACTTTTGTAAACAATTCTCCTGGCAAAAAGTGGACCAGGAGGTGAGTTGCCCTGAACTCCAATCAAACTGGGGAGAATGCTTTTGTAGCCAAGGAAGGCCTAACACAATAGAACATGAGGACATTTTGAGTACATAGCATTGTATCTCCTCGACATGGAACAACCCTATACGGCAAGAGAGCAGAGCCGTTTGAGTAAGAGGTTGTCTTTCCTGTAAACTGGTGGCTGGATAGTGTACTGGTTAAGGGCTCTGCCTTTGACATGGGAGACCAGGGTTCGAATCCTGGCTGGGTCAAGTACCTATTCAGTAAGGAGTTCAAGGCAAGACTCCCTAACACTACAGGGTGGCCTCCTGAGCGCGTCCCAGTGGCTGCAGCTCTTGAGCGCTTTGAGTCCGAAAGGAGAAAAGCGCTATACAAATGTTCGGATTATTATTATTATTATTATTAAAGGAGAGTCATCAATCCCTGTGACATATAATTTTTTCTCCATGGGTATTAAAGGAATATCCCAATCACAAACGAGAGTAAAATCGATAAAGTTCCCTGCTGCTCCGGAGTCTATGAAGGCTTGTGAGGAAAACTCAGAATCCTTCAGCGAGACCTTAATGGGGAGCAGCAATTTATCAAACTTTTGGGGTGTCAGAAGCTCGCCTAGGGGTGCACCTCTAACTGATCCTAGGCGGAGGAGTTTTCCATCTTCTTACTGCATTTCTGAACAACATGTCTTTTTTCCCCACAATATAAGCATAAGCCTTCCTGTCTTTTTCTCTGCCTTTCTATAGCTGAAAGTTTGGTATGGCCTATCTGCATGGGTTCATCACTTTGTGTACTAGGTGTACTGGGAGCCAGGTAACACAGGACGAAAAGATGACCGAGATCTGCTTTGTTGGTGATAGCGGACTATACGGTCAATCTTAATAGCAAGGGAAATCGCCTCGTCCGGTGTACTGGGTTCAGGATGACCAATTAACAGTTCAGCAATTTTATCAGATAACCCCGAAAGGAATTGGTCAAGCAGCGCATAGTTTTCCCACCTAGAAGCACTAGCCCATTTTCTAAACTCTGCCGCGTATTCCTCCGCAGAACTGCGGCCCTGACGGAGGTTACCGAGCTTCCTAACAGCAGCGGTGGCTACATCAGGATTGTCATAGATAATTGTCATTGTATCGAAAAAAATCTTTGGCGGACCTAAGTGCCTCATGCTCAGGTGGTAGATTATATGCCCAGGTTTGAGAGTCACCCTGCAAGAGTGTTTTTGTAACGATTGGTGTCAGCACACAGAGAGAATCTGATTGTTGATGATCTGCAGAATCATCAACAATACAGATGTATACTTGATTATGGATGATCTGCAGAATCACCAATAATACAAGTATGACTAACCTCTGGACACCAAATGAGTAAAGTACTTGATGAACTGAAGGCTATCTCCCGAGGAGCGGGAGATATAAACGGCTCGGCCAAGAGCCACCTGAGGGGCAGGTGGCCCTGGGCAGTGAAGAAACTATCTCCTAGATAGTGAGGACCTGGTAACCAGGGATCAGATGGTAAACTGTACTGCAGCCAGAGGAAGAGACCACTGGCTGCTAACAGGCCGGGCTCTCTGAGGAGCGGGAGTCCTGGTTGCAGCTGACACCTGGTGGAATGGTGTTACTGCTAGTACAGATAGACTGAGCACTCAGGGAGAGTGACAGCTTGAGTGGTCGGGCAGGCCAGGTCGGCAACACACGAGCAGATCAGGTACAGAGAGAGAGACTGATTCGGTAACCAGGTACAGGCAGGGTCTGGCAACAGGTAGGCAGATATGCAGAGGTACCGAATCAGAAAGCAAGAGAAAGGTCGACAGAGCAAATGGTCATAACATATAATTATAACAAAATCTTAGACTGGGGTGTGAGGTCCTTGGTCTCGACACCCTGGAACTAGTCTAGAGTATAACACAGTAATGGCACAGTGTTCCTAAGCTTGAGTGTGTGGTCCTTGGTCACAACGCCCTGGAACTGGTCTAAGAGCTAGTCCACACTAGGTCCAGAAACGTATCCGTGGCTGCGTTTTTCAAACCGGATGAAAAACGGAGTCCCGGATACTAATGTTGATAATAGCAGCCAGCCTCACCAAAGTAAAAAACGGATCCGTCTGCGTTTGCGGGGACCCGTTTTCAAAACCTGAACAGAAGGTCCGGATCTGCTGCATTTTCACGGACCACGGATACACGGATGGGTAGCGGAAAGCAATGGGAAAACGCAACTCCATCTCCACAAGCAAAATAGCACCAAAAACTGATGACAAAACGGAAAGCCTGAACTTCCTTCTCCTCCCCTCAACGTCATCTCTGACAGCTTCCTGTTTACGAGCTGGGAGAGACACGAGTGCAGCCATCATGCCCAGGAGCTTCATCAATGTGGAGGACTTCATTATGGCCGTCCAAGAGCGGCCAGAGCTGTATGATAAGAAGAATGACCTCTATAGTGACCTACAGCATGCCAGGAGGGTATGGGAGGAGATCACAAAACAATTTGTTCCTGAGTATGACAAGTTTCCAGTCAGGAAGCAGGCCAAGGAACGTAAGTGTGCCCCCTCATATCTGTGTGGTTTGAAATACATGTTTTTAAGTAATCTAAATGCCACTCTCTGCCCCCCCCCCTCCAGTGTCTCCTAAACTGCCACTCTCTAGCCCCCCACCGTCCCCTCCCCCCCCTCTCAATCTAGCCCACTCATTGTCTCAAAAATGCTCTGCCCCCCTGAAGTGTCTCCTAAACTGCCACTCTCTGCCCCCCACCGTCCCCTCCCCCCCCTCAATCTAGCCCACTCATTGTCTCAAAAATGCTCTGCCCCCCTGAAGTGTCTCCTAAACTGCCACTCTCTGCCCCCCACCGTCCCCTCCCCCCCCCTCAATCTAGCCCACTCATTGTCTCAAAAATGCTCTGCCCCCCTGAAGTGTCTCCTAAACTGCCTTCCCCAGTGCCACACATGTTGCAATTATAAGAACACTCATCTGTAAAAAGTTTAGAAAAAGTTTATTAAACAAAGAAAGATACAATTAAAAATTTACATATAAAATGTATAACTGAAAACAGCGTAATCATCCCCCCCCCCTCACCCCCCCACTAAAAAAAAAAAAAAAACAAGTACAGCAACAAAAATGTCCACTCAAAGAGGCACAATAATGTCTTGGTATGGGAAGTACCCCTCCGGCGACAAGAAGTACTGTGCCAACCGATCCCGATTCCTCTGGGCCTGAACCCTACCCCTTGTCGCATACCGGCGAATTTGGAGCAAGTAGTCCATGTCGGCATGCTGGAGATTGTACCCTTGCTCCTGTCGAACAAAGTTGTGGAGGATGCAAGCTGCTTTAACTACAGCTGTGGCATAGGCAGGGCTCAGCTGTAGTGGCAAGTGGAACATCCTCCACTTGTTCGACATGATGCCAAATGTACACTCCACCATCCTACGAGCCCTTGTCAACCGGTAGTTGAACACGCGTTGCTGGCGGCCGAGGCCTCTCATCCCATACGGCCGCATGACATGGTGTGACAAGGCAAAGGCCTCGTCGCCAACAAACACGTAGGGGTAGCTGGGCGATGTTCTTCCAGGCCATGGCTTGTCCCCGGGGATGTCCAGCCAGTCCTCATTCAGTAGTCCATGTAACCTGGAGCGCTGGAATATCCCCGAGTCACTTGAACCGCCGTAGGAGCCAACGTCGACGTAGACAAACTTGTAGTCTGCGTCGGCTACAGCAAGGAGTACCAAACTAAAGTACTTTTTATAATTAAAATACAGACTCCCGCTCCTCGCTGGCTTCTGTAGCCGCACATGTTTGCCGTCAATGGCTCCTAGGCAGTTCGGGAAGTTGCACCCAGGGCCGTGCCGAGGCATAGGCTGGAGAGGCTCCAGCCTCAGGGCGCAGTGTAAGAGGGGGCGCAGTGTAAGAGGGGGCGCAGAATTCATTCAGCTGTCATTCCTAATTGTGTTTGAAGCAGAAAGAAATAAGAAAAGGGGATACATGGCAGTGACTGCAAGCCAGATAACTACATTAAGGTGTTGGGGAGGTTGGGGGCCCTGTGGTGCCTCTTAGTCTAATAGCAATCAGTGTGTGATGGCTGGGGTGGCAGGGATGGAGGGGTGCACTTTGCTGTCTCAGCCTTGGGTGCTGGAGGACCTTGTCCCGGCTCTGGTTGCACCTATCCCAGAACAGTTCAGCAACCTCCATCCACTTTTTAGAGTCGGGAACCGGCATGTACTTCGACGAGCTTGCTCCAGATCACCCGGCTTGTCCTGTTCACGATGTTGGCGATGGTGCTTTTGCCCACTCTGAATGTTAGATGTACACTTGCATAGCTTTGTCCCGTCGCAAGGAACCTGAAATGAAATGACAACATATTGTTTGTTTGTTGTTTACACAGTTGAAAAAATGAAGACAAAATGGCGAAGTATACGGGACAGTTTTGTCAAGGAACTTAAGGTGGAGAAAGAAGAACAGAGGAGTGGAAGTGGTGCATCGAAAAGGACTCCATATTGCCACACTCGTCTTCTTTCATTCTTACGACCACTCGTACAAGCGCGAGGGTGAGTGAGTGACGTTTGCAACTTGAAATTGCTGTTATGTGTATGCTCTCCCACAACAGTATAATCTTTCTAATTCTTTCTTTTTTTTGTAAACACCGATGCGCCTCTACTTTTCACACATGTAACCATTGCTGTTTCTTTTCTACCCACAGTACTGAAGATTAGAGAGGTCGCGAACCTCCGATTTTCGGTTCGCGAACCGGGTTCGCGAACTTCCGCAGAAGGTTCGGTTCGCGGAAAAGTTCGCGAACCGCAATAGACTTCAATGGGGAGGCGAACTTTGAAAAATAGAAAAAATTATGCTGGCCACAAAAGTGATGGAAAAGATGTTTCAAGGGGTCTAACACCTAGAGGGGGGCATGGCGGAGTGGGATACATGCCAAAAGTCCCGGTGAAAAATCTGGATATTCCGCAAAGCAGCGTTTTAAGGGCAGAAATCACATTGAATGCTAAATTGCAGGCCTAACGTGCTTTCAAACATCTTGCATGTGTATACATCAAACAGGGAGTGTAATTAGAGTACTGCTTCACACTGACACACCAAACTCACTGTGTAACGCACCGCAAACAGCTGTTTGTGTAGTGACGGCCATGCTGGACTACTGCGCAACATGGCGTGATTGCTCTTCCTCACTCAGTGATGTCAGGTAATGTGTGACTTCCTTCTCAACTTTCCATGGCATTGTTAAAAAGCTTACGTTTTGTTTTTAATTTACATTTTCTACTTGCTGTGTACTTGTTCAGTACCGCTACAATGAGAATCCTGTGGAGGCGGGCAAGTCTGCCATTGTGACCCCGGGTAATGGCCGGGGAATGAGAGGTTTGAATCCGGTGTGGAGCCTGAGCAACGGCTACCACTACACATCCAAGGAGGGCAGCGGGCAGGCATGCACGCCCGCCCGCCCCGAGGTAGTGACCAAAAATAACAATACAGGAGGAGGACTTTCGAGGCCCTGCTGTGTATTTGAAATGAATGTACTTTAAATCCTTTAACGAGAACCAGTTATGGCGGGCAAAGATGACACCACATTCCTTTCACGAGAATCATATTGTAAGGCTTGGTGGTGTATTCTCCACAGTCAGCATGCAACGCATGAGCTGGCGTGGAGGAGGTACACACACTAGCACAAGGAAACAGGCTATCCCTAGTATAGTGGAGGGGAGGACTGACTCCAATAGGAGATTGTGGCGCACAGAGCCGGTGCAGATCTGACAGCCACAAACAATGCTTTCGTTATAACGTCTCAGCGCAAAGTAGCGCTGAGCGCACAAACCAGAACTGAGGAGATCAGGACAGGTAGACAGAATGAACACTTGCTTAACTAGCCACTACTTAGTGACAGCAAGCGTCCACAATAAAACAGACTGGGATGAGGTAGCCAATGCGTTTGCAGCAATGGCGTGCCTCACAAAGACAGGACAGGATAGTCAGGAAATAGCAGGATCAAGATAGATGAACGTAACACAGATAAATATACAATAAGTATGATTTCCTAGCGTATTACAATTACAGCTATCAATGAAACTATTTGTAACGTCTGACTAACATATGTATATATCGGCAATGAACCGATATATGACATAAGCAGGAACTCTGACTAGCACTGGAGCAATACAGGGAACAGGGCTCAGAAGGATTCGCTATCTCTTCGCAGAGATGAACGCAATCCACAAACGGTAACAGAACAGGATTCAGAAGGATTCGTTATCTCTTCGCAGAGATGAACGCAATCCACAAACAGTAACAGAACAGGATTCAGAAGGATTCGTTATCTCTTCGCAGAGATGAACGCAATCCACAAACAGAACCAGGAGCAGGGTAACTACCTCAGCACGGGTGGTCACGGTACGCGCAACCTACCAAAACGTGCTGGAGGGCTGACTAACTGCACACAGGATATAAACAGTTCGTGTACGTATACATCAGCGACACTGATGTATCAACGTAACACGAATACAAGGAAAATAATAAACGTGCTGGTATGCATATATATTGGCAATGAACCAATATATGATGCAAAGACCAGCAAAGTATCTTTAGAACAAGAAACACGATCGGGGGCTGAAGCGTCAGCAAGACTAGCTTAAACTGAAGCTATGAAAACCCAAGGAAACCCTGCAGGAAGCAGATCTTTATACTTAGGTCATCCAATGGGAGCAGACATGCAGATTCCCACACAGGTGAATGATAATCAGTCACAAGCTGACAGCAGGGAAAGACAGACAAAGCTATGCAGCTTGCATGGAAAGACATCAGAACTGCCTGAGCTGCAGCACTACTACTTCCAGCAACACCTGCTGCAGCAGCGATCATTACACATATGGAGGCGGGCAAGTCTGTCATTTGTGACCCCGGGTAATGGCCGGGGAATGAGGGATAGAATCCGGTGTGGAGCCTGAGAAACGGCTACCACTACACATCCAAGGAGGGCAGCAGGTAGGCATGCACGCCCGCCCCGAGGTAGTGACCAAAAATAACAATACAGGACTCAGGAGGACCTTTTGCGGCCCTAATTGAAATGAACTAACTTTAAATCCTTTAACGGGAATCCGTTATGGAGGGCAAGTCTGCCATTGTCACCGCGGGGAATGAAGGTTGGATTCCGGCCCGAAGTGGGAGCCTGCTGAGACCCATGCTGTAGCTGCCCTGACCGTGCTTTGCCGACCAGGCATCTGTGGTCAGATGGACCCTTGAGCCAGCGGAAGACAAACCAAGTCGAAAGCATTTGCCAAGAATGTTTTACGGAGGGCAAGTTTTTTTGCCATTTTTTTTAAATTTTTTGAAAATGATAGATGGTTGTATTTTTAAATTGTTTGAAAGTTTAGATGGTTGTATTTTTAAATTGTTTGAAAGTTTAGATGGTTGTATTTTTAAATTGTTTAAAAGTGTATCCATTCTTCCTCCCCCCAGCCACGAACAATACCATGGGAACGTGGAGCAGCAGAAGCCCCCTGTGACGGCTGCCACGGTTGTTCTCCGCTGCTTGTCTTTTGAGGGGTGCTTCTTTTCCTCAGGTGTTCTTGCCATAGCTGTTTGTGCCTTCTCTCCAGGTGCCTTCGTAAAGCACTTGTCCCTACGTGACAGTTGGCCTTTCCACGGCTCAATTTTTGCTGGCAGAGACAACAGATGGCTTTGCTCCGATCTGAGACACACACGTGAAAAAATTTCCAAACCGCTGAGCCCCCCTGGGGTGATGGCGCTACGGTGGCATCAGCAGCAGCTGACGTTGAAGGGCATGTGTGCTCCCTGGCCATAGCTGGCGATACATGGCACCGGACACTGCCCCAGCTGTTTCTGAGAACGAGCTCCCTCTGCTTCTATCATGAAGTTGTCTCCTCCTACTCCTCTCCGACTCCTCCTCTGAACTGTCCCCCTGGTCATCTCCTCTACCGGGAACATATGTGGTATCCGTATAATCGTCATCATAATCCTCCTGGCCAGCTGCGCTTTCCTCAGACACCTCCTCAAGTGCACCAACTTCAGGTGGTCCACCATCATCCCCATCCACACACGTTACGTCCATACTATCGCCACCTAACTCAGACGTATGAGGTGGTGTACCTGCGCCTTCTTGTTGTTGTTGCAGTAGTGGCTGGAAATCAGTGATTTCACCACCACCACCAAATAACTCCTGCGAAGTGTCAAATGCAGCGGATGTGGTGCTTGTTGTAGCGCTGGTGGCTGCGGGAGATGAGGTGTTCTGTGTTAAATACTCAATCACCTCCTCACGATTTTGGGAAGTGATGGCACGTGCCTTCTTCTGAGCACTGTATTTTGGGGCAGGTCCACACGAAATCACAGCAACACCACCTCGCACAGCCACAGACCTGCCGGTGCCTGGTGGCCTTCCTCTGGGTCTGCCTCTACCTCTTCCTCTACCTGGTTTGTCCATTTTGTCCATCTTGGGGGTATGCTAGCTATATGCAGTGAGGTGGGTTCTCACTCAACACAACAGGTAGTTAGATGCAGTGAGGTGGCCAGGTGGGTTCACACTTAACACAACAGGTAGTTAGATGCAGTGAGCTGGGTTCACTCAACACAAGGCTAGGTATATGCAGTGATGAGGTGGGTTAAGTAAACACAACAGGTACTGGGTAGTTAGATGCAGTGAGCTGGGTTCACTCAACAGTAAAGGTACTTAAGATGCAGTGAGGTGGGTTCTCGCTCAACACAACAGGTAGTTAGATGCAGTGAGGTGGCCAGGTGGGTTCACACTCAACACAACAGGTAGTTAGATGCAGTGAGCTGGGTTCACTCAACAGTAAAGGTACTTAAGATGCAGTGAGCTGGGTTCACTCAACACAACGCTAGGTATATGCAGTGATGATGTGGGTTAAGTAAACACAACAGGTACTGGGTAGTTAGATGCAGTGAGCTGGGTTCACTGAACAGTATACAGTAAAGGTACTTAAGATGCAGTGAGGTGGGTTCTCACTCAACACAACAGGTAGTTAGACTTAGATGCAGTGAGCTGGGTTCACTCAACACAAAGCTAGGTATATGCAGTGATGAGGTGGGTTAAGTAAACACAACAGGTACTGGGGTATATGCAGTACTGGGTAGTACAATGTGCAGCTCCCTGTCACACACACAGGCAGTCAGTCACTGAATGTGCTGGGCTGCTGGCAGTGGCACACACACTATCAATTAGCAAGGCTGTGCATGCAACAAAAGTGTCAGAAAAAAAAAAATGTACAGGTAGAGCTCTGAAAAGAGCTGTTGCTGGGTGCTTTAAAAGCAATATTAATCAGTCAGGAACAAGCAAAACAGCCTAGAACCTAACTAATCTGTCCCTAAGAGAAAAAGTCTGCAGCAGCTGTCCCTTTCCTCTCTCTAGCAGGCACACGAGTGACTGTAATGGCCGCCGGAGGCTGCCTTATATAAGGGGGGGTGGGGCTCCAGGGCTTACTGTAGCCTGAATGGCTACAATGTGCCTGCTGACTGTGATGCAGAGGGTCAAAGTTGACCCTCATAGTGCATTATGGGGCGAATCGAACTTCCGGAAAAGTTCGCCTGGCGCAGGCGAACGCGAACCCCCAATGTTCGCCTGGAACCGTTCGCCGGCGAACCGTTCGGTACACCTCTACTGAAGATAATTTTTATGCACTCATGGATGATTCTAATGAAGCACCTGCCGCGACAAATAGGGATTCATCCCCTGAACATTCCTTTGAAGACTTGACAACCATCAACGTGGATGACATAGCAGAGGATGATTCTATGACATCTGAGTCACCAACCCCTTCCACATCTACTCCACGGCCAGACGCACAACCTGCCACCGACAAAGCAAATGCTGAAACCACTCGTTCAGAAGCCAGACGACCAGCTGCTCGCCCTACAAGTGCTCGTGGACAGAGCAGAACAGCTAATGTTTAGATGGCTGGAGCTGCTTCAAGTTTGGTGGGAATGATGCGCAATCAAGAAAGTATGGTTTCACGAAGACTACAGGATACAAGTTCTGGTCTATCACAACAATATTTGCAACACATAGAAATGCTAAAAAAACAATTAGATGAATCCAACCAAGTACTCCAAAAGGAAAGGCAGATGTTTCAGGAGCATTTGGGGCTAATTGGACCATGCCTGGTGGGTTTTTTTTCGCCTTCCTCTGGATCAACAGGGGTATGTGGGGGGCGGGCTGGAGTTGTACTTTGTACTGGTTGAACTCGATGGACGTATGTCTTTTTTCAGCCAAAATAACTATGTAACTATGTAAGATTCAATCTCTACACGTGCAGCATCGCCACGAGATTGACCGGATAATGCAACACCAGAACAGCCAATTGTACTACTCGGTGATGTCACTTTTGCCTTTAATGGAACAAGTGCCACGACATTGTTTAATACAGTGCCAGTGTAGTTTGCTTGAGTATCAAAAGTCATTTTGAATTCTCACCTGCACCAAGTAGGCCACCTAGCGCATGGCAACCTTCTCACACTCAGCCATACCAGGGTCCATCTCCCTCTCAGTCATACCAGAGTTATCAGCAAGGCCCTTCCTTCCCTCCCTCTCAAACAGATGAACGTCCCGTTTATACTCAGCTAGGTGGCGGCATGCAACCCAGCCCCCCTAATACGTCTTCCCAGCAAATAGGTGGAAACTACTCTTTTTTCCCTGAACAAGATCCTAAAAAGTAGGATTTGCTGCTCATGGCCAATGTCCCACACCCCCTGGGTCACTAGATTTGCTACCTGCCTTTGAAGGCCTTGAGATCAACACATGCCCAACGTAGCTTTCCATCAACACGACCAGGGCCGGCCCGCCCATGAGGCGGGGTGAGGCGGGTTCCTCAGGCGGCAGGAAGTGGAGGGGCGGCACCAGGCATTAAGAGGTAGTGCCTGCGCCTGGTTTTTGCCGCCTTTCTGGAGAGACTGGACTGGTCACTCACTGGAGTGTGCTACCTAACCTACCGGCTACCGCCGCCGCCCGCTTGGCCGCCCAGGGACGGCGCTTGCAGTAAGGCAAAGGGGGCAACTGCCCCCCCCCCTAGGCCCCTGGCAGCCAAATGTCCGCGCAGCCTACTGCCCTGGCCCTGTGTCCGACTCCCACCAGGGTGAGCTGGTCTGCCTGCCTGGGTGCGGGTGTGTGGGGTGGCTGACTGTCTGTGTCTGTGTGCGGCGGCCGTGACGTCACCTGGCGGAGGGAGAGTCGGAGGGAGTGAATCGAATGATTCAAATCATATACAAGACAAGAGACAAGACAAATAACATTTATATTGCACTTTTCTCCTTGCGGACTCAAAGCGCCAGAGCAGAGCAGCAGCCACTAGGGCGCGCTCTATTGGCAGTAGCAGTGTAAGAGAGACTTGCCAAAGGTCTCCTACTGAAATAGTGCTGGCTTACTGAACAGGCAGAGCCGAGATTCGAACCCTGGTCTCCTGCGTCAGAGGCAGAGCCCTTAACCATTACACCATCAGCCACCTCCTCCTCAGCTCCTCCAAGCGCCGCGGTTCGGTTCCAGCATCTGTCTCCTCCAAGCGGTTCGGTTCCAGTGTCTAGTCTGGAACCGAATCGCTTGGAAGAGACAGACGCTGGAAGAACCGAACCACTTCGGTTCCAGCGTTGTCTGAGTCTTCTTCCAACTCCTCTCGGCTCATCTCCAGTGGTTTGGCTCCTGACTCTGCCTCCACGCAGCGTCACCGATGTAGCTGCGCAGCGCTCCCAGGATCCTTGAGGAGACTGACGTCCTCCTGGTCACATGCTGCGGCGGGCCTGGAGGTAGTAACGTGCGCCTGACCCGGAGCCTGCCTCTGCCTGACACACTGACAGCTAATGGTAAGAGAAGACATCAGTGTGACAGGCAAATAGATGGATGTCATTATTTGGAGGGGGAGGGGTCTTAGGGCGAGGTTGGGGCAGGCTGCCTTTATGTTTTTGGGGGAGATGCTGCCTGGCAGCAGCTGCCACCCATATGTCTGGGGGGAACCTAGCTGGAGAAGAGGGGGGCCACCCATATGTGTTTGGGGAGATGATGGCTGCCAGTGCCACGGTGCCACCCATGTTTGGGGGGGAAGAGGGGGCACCAATATGTTTGGGGCATGCTGGCTGCCACACATGTTTGGGGGGAAGAGGGGGGCTACCCATATGTTTGGGGCATCATGCTGGCTGCCACCCATATGTTTGGAGAGAAGAGGGGGGTCCCCCATATGTTTGGGGCATGCTGGCTACCACCCATATGTTTGGGGAGAAGAGGGGGGCCACCCATATGTTTGGGGCATTTTGGCTGCCACCCATATGTTTGGGGAGAAGAGGGGGGGCACCTATATGTTTGGGGCATGCTGGCTGCCACACATATGTCTGGGGGTAAGAGGGGGGCACCCATATAATGTCAGTGTCATCTAGGCGGCCCCTTGGTTTTTTTTGCCCCAGGGCCCCATTTCACCTAGAACTGGCCCTGTGGCCACCTCAAGTGCTGCAGTGAAGTCTCCCTGCCTGGCAGTGGCAGCACGCAGCACACCGAATTGGTGAGTGACCCTGGCCTGTGTGCACAATGACCCGGCGCCAGCCCTGCCACTTGCGTGACGTGCCGCCCACGCCCACCCACCATGCCGGACTTCCGAGTCTGAGGCGAGCTCTGCCGCTTACTAGGCCTCTGTGAGGCTGTCCTGGCTGCACCGCTGCGCTGCCTCCGCCTGCAGAATCCGGGACGGAAGTGACTGGAGGAGTCACGCTGCCTGCCGCCCGCTGTCCACCATGATATTCATGGTCACTGAGTGCTGCCGTAACCGTGACAATGATGAGCCCGCCGTTGCCCCCCGGCTTTGCCCGGCAGCGAGAGATGGAGGAGCAAGCTCGCTGCCCTCTGCCCGCCGGCACAAGATGGATGCTGGCTCGTGCCCGATGCCTGGCCTGCCCTCCGCCATCGTCGTCGCCGGACCCCACCATCCCCGGTGAGTCACTTTGCTGCGGCTGCTGCCCCAGGCTCTGGCTCTTCACGGTCGGGTCGGATTCCTTTTTTGTATTTTAATGTTATGTATGTAATGTAGTCAGACTGACTGGTGGAGGTGGTATATTTATTTGGAATGTGGTAGTGGTATGCAGGCCCAGTGCTGCATATACAGGCTGGGGTCCTGCATTGCAGGGCGGTATATATATATATATATAATCCTGTTGCTGGTAGTGTGGTATTGGTATGCAGGCCCAGCCCTGCATATACAGGCTGGGGCCCTGCATTGCAGGGGGGTATATATAACATCCTGTTGGCGTTGCTGGTAGTGTGGTATTGGTGTGCAGGCCCAGCCCTGCATATACAGGCTGGGGCACTGCATTGCAGGGGGGTATATATCATGTTGCTGGTAGTGTGGTATTGGTATATGCAGGCCCTGCATATACAGGCTGGGGCCCTGCATTGCAGGGGGTATATATCATCCTGTTGCTGTTATTTATTTTCTCTGTCTTATTGACTCATTGATTGACTGTGTGCTATAAGGGGGTTGGGTCTGGGACATGCAGGAGGGTGGCAGCCACTTTGCAGACAAGTTCACAACAGCACCATACAACCTAGGCCTAGCTATATTGCCAGTGCAATGACTGACTGAAGCCCTAGTGGCTTGGGCCTAAGGTAAGGCGGTAGAAAGCATGGGCTGTGTGCTGTGCTCCAAGTATTCACATCTCTCTCATGCTTGCTGAATACACACGGTGCGTTCCCGCACTTTATTTCCCGCTCGATTCCCGTCAATTCGTTTTTTTCCAACATGTCTGATTTGCATTTCGATGGATCGTTAGGTCGATTTGCATGTAAAGTATGCCAAATCGACCTAACGATCCATGGAAATGCGAATCGGACATGTTGGAAATAAACTAATCGACCGAAGCGGTCTTCTTTAATTCTTTAGGACGGGGGGCGGGGTGGTGGCCGGGGTGGGGGGGGGGGCCGCCTTCACAATCTTTGCCTCAGGCAGCAGAAAGTCCAGGACCGGCCCTGAACACGACAAAGGGATGATGATGATCCTAGGCCTTCAATGGCAGGTAGCTCAATCTACTGAGGCAGGCAGTGTGTGGGATCCACCTTGTGAGCAACATTGTTTACATTTTATAGAAATGTTAAGATGTGTTCTAGGTACTGCACTTAAAATTACTTTGCACTATAGAGGTTTGCTGCTCATGGCCAATGTCCCACACCCCCTGGGTCAATAGAGCTAATCTTTCTCCCTGAACAGCAGATAGCAAAGACAATTGTCTATTGTCCAAGCTGGGCTGACCCCGGTAATGTGCAAGACATGTGTTCTGGGGGGAAGGGGAAAACAAAGACACAAAATGTAAAGACTTGAATGCCTGAACAGCAAGTACATTTTCTAAACATGTCTCTTCCAGGTTGGAAGGAGAACTTTATAACCTACTATGTTGGTAGTTTTTCAATAAAAACTACAAAAAATAAAGCTTTTGTTTGTTTACAAAATTGTCTCCTCATCAATACAAAATGAAAAGTGGTATAGGTAAAGCAGACATTACATACCGCAAGGTGATCAGAAGTTGTTCCTCTGGGGTGATGGACTTCCGCAACCTGGTGTCTTTCTTCTGAAGATGGGGCCTCAACATCTCCAGAAGTTTATCAAAGCTTCAGAAAGGAAGGGATATCACCATTAGCAATGTGACAAATATGGGAACAGGACAAGGTAAAGTATAGGTAAAATTGGTAATCAAGTGTACTTACACACTCACAGACATCCGGCAGTAGTTGAAGAACTTTGGTGGGTGTCGTCTGAGGTCTCTGTAGAGCTGAGAGAACTGCCCTTTACTCTCCCTCTCTTGTAACAGGGGATGCACCCACCACCGTCTCCGACTTGACTCCAGGAGGTTTCCGGCATAGTACAGCAGGACACCCAGCCAGGCTAGGTTAAGCCAGTACATAAAGACAATGGGGTCCATGGCCTTGGCTGGGCAGCAGTGCTGGAGTGGCTGGAGTGCTCTCCTGCTGGAATGTGCTGAAAACAGGTGTTTCACACAATAGACATCAAAGCCACTCCCAAAACACTCCCCTGTACATTAAAAATATCCTTACATGGTGCTAATCTACTTTCTTTACAGAATAACCACTCCCACTTCCCGGCTATTGTTCCAAATCCACTCCCACAGCCACCTCAACTACATTCCCCATGCTCAAAAAAGGTTAATTAACCTTTTTTGGAAAACATTAACCACACCCATGTCCTGCCCACTGAATTGACCACACCCATGTCCTGCCCATTGAATTACCATTCAAATTGATTGATTATTGTCCCAAAAACTCCTCCCTTTTGGCCTAAATTCCATTGAAAAGCATAGAAACGTTTTCTGTCCGTTTTTTGGGGTTAAAAACGGACCGGAAACGGATGCAAAAAAACGGATGCACTTTTTGGTAAAACGGATCAGTTTGCGGTCCGCGGGAGTTCCCCTGAGCACGGATTGCAGCATCCGTCCTGCAACTGGGTCTAGTGTGGACCCACTCTAAATGATAACACAGCAATGACACAGTATCCCTAAGCTTGGGTGTGAGGTCCTTGGTCACAACACCCTGGAACTGGTCTAACATATAACACAAACGTAATCTGGCTAAGTGTGAATTCCCAGGTCCTCCTGGTTCTAACACTGTGGGATCTGACTGGTCTGAGTGCTCACACGTTAGTATTCGCAACGGCAGACAACCAGCAACTGACAGGCAAGAGATATATAGTGCAGCGCTCCTCAGCGCCGCCCAGCCCCACTCAGCCAATCACCCACTGCGCTGAGATCAGCTGATCGTCCTGATTAGCTGATCCCCCTCCTATTGGCGTAAAGGTCCTGCCTCCTCGCGTGCGCTCTCCATCTGTGTGCACTAGTAGGCTCAGACAAACCAGACACATGCTGCTGTGCGGAAACCGCCGGTCTGAACGCGGAGACAGCCGCCCCGCTGCCAGACCGCACGGCGGTGTCTCCGCAATCCATTACAGTACCCCTCCCCTGAGGAGTGGACTCCGGACACTTCCCACCAGGCTTCCCAGGATGTGAGTCATGAAATTATTTCTTTAATTCCTCCGCATGCATGCGACAATCTGGCACCCAAGTTCTTTCCTCCACACCATATCCTTTCCAGTGGACCAGATACTGTACGGAATACTGCACTAAGCGAGAGTCTAGAATCTTTTCAATCTCATATTCTGGTTGGTCATCAACCAACACAGGGGGGGGGGGGGAGAGGAATCCACGTGCACTGCTGGCTTCAATAGAGACACATGGAATTATCTCACACCTCTCATACTGGCTGGGAGATCAGTCGCGTAAGTGACATTATTAATTTTCTTGGACACTGGGAACGGTCCTATAAATCTAGGACCCAGTTTGGGTGACAGCTGCTTCATGCCGAGTGGATACCCACATCAAATCTCCTGGAGAGAACTTCCACTCTACGGACCGCCTTTTATCTGCCTGTTTTTTCTGGGTTTGAAAAGCTTTTCCCAGGTTCCTCTTAACCATTCCCCAAATCTCCTTTAAAGCTCTCTGCCAATCCTCCAGAGCCAGGAACGGTGTAGATGCCACCGGCAATGGAGCAAACTTAGGTGATCTTCCCGAGACTACCTGGAATGGGGAAAATCCTGAAGAGGAGCTTTTCAGGTTGTTGTGCGCAAATTCTGCGAACTGCAAAAATTTTACCCAATCGGATTGCGCATCTGCAACATAACATCTGAGAAACTGTTCCAGGGATTGGTTAACTCTCTCGGTCTGGCCATTGGTCTGTGGGTGGTAGCCTGATGAGAATGCAAGGTCCATATCCAGCTGATGGCAAAAGGCTTTTCAAAACTTAGAAACAAATTGGACTCCCCGATCTGACACTATATTTTCCGGAATGCCATGCAGCCGGAAAATGTGCTGGATGAAGAGATCAGCCAATTCCTGGGCCGAGGGGAATCCTTTCAAAGGAACAAAATGAGCCATCTTACTGAATCTGTCCACTACCACCCAAATGACCGTCTTGCCCTCAGACCTGGGGAGTTCACCCTCAAAATCCATGGACACATGGGTCCATGGTTCACTTGGGACTTGCAAGGGTTGTAAGGTACCAACAGGGGCCTGATGAGAGGGTTTACTCCTAGCACACACTGCACACTCTCTTACAAACTCCTTACAATCTGTTCCCAATGTAGGCCACCAAGCACATCTGGCCAGTACATTCTGAGTTCTGCTGGCCCCGGGATGACCAGCATTCTTATGGGAATGAAACAGTTCCAGGAGTTGTAGATGGAAAGGCAGTGGCAAAAACATGACCCCATCAGGCTTCCCCTCTGGAACATCCTGTTGGTAAGGACTCAGAGTGACTGTCCAATCCTTCCAGGTCTCAGTGGCTGCCAGAACTACCTTCTGAGGTAGAATGGTCTCAGGGGCTGAGGGCTGTACTGTCTCGGGCTCGAAACACCTGGACAAGGCGTTGGCCTTGATGTTTTTACTACCAGGGGTATACAAAATTACAAATCTGAATCTTGCAAACAACAGGGACCACCGAGCCTGACGGGGGCTAAGTCTCTTGGCACCCTCTATGTACTCCAAATTCTTATGATCTGTATAAACTGTGATAGTGTGTTCTGCACCTTCTAGCCAGTGTCGCCATTCCTCAAAAGCTAATTTGATGGCTAAAAGCTCCCGATTGCCTATGTCGTAGTTTTTCTCTGCGAGTGAAAACCTACGAGAAAAGTAGGCACATGGGTGGAGTTTGCCCTGCAAGCCTGATCTCTGAGACAATACAGCTCCCACCCCCACCTGCTGCTGACCAGTGGTGAGTATCAGCCCCTTTCTTGCTGAGACTAGTGAGGGGCGAGACTATTGTAGAGTACCCCTTTATGAACCTCCTGTAGTAGTTGGCAAAACCCAGAAATCTCTGGCGTGCCTTCAGTCCTACAGGCTGAGGCCACTCCAGGACAGCAGAAACCTTCCCTGGATCCATAGAGAGGCCAGATGTAGAGATAATGTACCCCAAGAAGGCAACCGAGATCACTTCGAAGAGGCATTTCTCCAGTTTGGCATAAAGCAGATTCTGTCTTAAGTTCTCTAGAACAAACTTAACATGCTTGCGGTGTTCCAAGAGATTGGATGAAAAGATCAGTATATCGTCCAGATAGACCAAGACGAACTCCCCCAACACCTCCCTGAATACCTCATTAATCAACTCCTGGAAGATGGCCGGAGCGTTACACAACCAGAAGGGCATCACCAGATACTCGTAATGCCCTTCGGGAGTGTTAAAGGCCGTCTTCCATTCGTCACCATCCCTAATACGAACTAGGTTGTAAGCACCTCTCAGATCTAGCTTTGAGAAAATCTTGGCGTTGGTAACCTGAGTGAATAAATCATCAATCAAGGGTAAAGGATAACGATTTTTTCACTGTGATCTTGTTTAAGCCTCGATAATCAATGCAGGGACGAAGGCCTACATCTTTTTTTTTTTTTTTTTTTTACAAAAAAGAATCCTGCCCCTGCTGGTGAACGAAAGGGACAGATGAACCCCTTAGCCAAGTTTTCTCCGCTGTATTCCTTCATAGCTAGTTTCTCAGGCCCAGACAGATTATAGAGGTGACCCCTGGGAGGCATACAGCCAAATCTCAAATCGATGGGACAGTCGAAGGTACGGTGGGGGGGGAAGTTTATCTGCCGATTTGGGACAGAACACGTCAGCAAATTCTGCGTATTGTTTTGGCACACCTTTAATCTGAATCTTGGTGTTACCCATGGTTACTTTCGCTAAACAATGATGATAACAATGGGTAGACCAGCTCGTTAGCTGACCTGAAACCCAATCTATCTGAGGGGAGTGAAGTTGTAACCATGGCATGCCAAGAATGATGGTGGAGGTTGCCATACGCAGGACCAGAAATTGCAGATTCTCCTTATGTAGCACCCCAACACAGAACCTCAAATTCGGGGTTCGAGACAGAGGATGTCTACTTTGCAGAGGAGAGTCATCTACAGCAGTGACCAAAACCTGTTGGTCTAATGGGAGTATAGGAATTCCCAAATTTTTTGCAAACTAGTAATCTATAAAGTTAGCTGCTGAACCAGAGTCTACGAAAACTTCAGTGGTAACATTCTGGCCCTCCCATGTGACAGAACAGGGAAGGAGCAAACAATTGTTGTTTAGAGGTAAAGACTGCGCGCCTAGGGTATTACCTCTGACTACACCTAGGCGGCATCGTTTCCCCAACTTCTTGGGACAATTCTGCACCTTATGACCCTCCTCTGCACAGTATAAACAGAGCTGTTCTGTTTTCCTGCGATTCCTCTCCACCCGTGTCAATTTGGACTGTCCAATTTGCATTGGCTCTGGCGGAGGAGAGACGGGTGGAGGAGAGGCGTAGGAGACATATCTTACAGTGTTCTTGTAACGATTGGTGTCAGCAACCAGAGAGAGAATATGATTCTTGGCGATCTGCAGTATCCCCAAGAATACAGATATACCTGATTATTGAGGATCTGCAGAATCGTCAATAATCAAATATGTCTAACCTCTAGACACCTGAGTGTGTGAGTATTTTGGTAACAGTAATCTTTGGACCACCGGAGTAGCAGGTGGTGCAATAAGTAGAGAAGACTCTACTGCAGTCAAGGACACCTGGAGAGGGAGTCCCTGACTGATAAGGAGCCGTGTCCCCTCTGTAGAGCAGGGGACCCCTGCGGGAAGGCTGGACACCCTGAGGGGGGGGGTGACAGCCAGAAGGTCAGACAGGCCGGGTCGGCAACAGTATATCAGATATGCAAGGTACCAAATCAGAGATCAGAAGAATAGTCAGAAAAGCTACAGGTCATAACAGATATCAGAACAAGGCCTAGTCTGAGGTGTGAGGTCCGTGATCTCAACACCCTGGAACTATGCTAGAGAATAACACAGATGATATGCAGTATCCCTAGTCTGGGCTGGGAGGGCCGTGATCTCAACACCCTGGAACTATGCTAGAGAATAACACATATGATATACAGTATTCCTAGTCTGGGGTGTGAGGGCCGTGATCTCAACACCCTGGAACTATGCTAGAGAATAACACAGATGATATATAGTAACTGACTTAGGGCCTGATTCACAAAGCGGTGATAACTCAGTTATCACGCCTAAAAGACTTTAGGCGTGATAGGCTTTGCACCACTGAGTTAGCACCGTTTTGTGCTCTTTATCGCGCGCAAAGTCCCGCGCGCAATCGCGCAACTTTGCGTGCAGCGCCCATAGGGTTTAATGGGTGCATCGCGCGCACTGCACCGTGCGCCGCGCGATTGCGCGCGCAAAACTTTGCGCGAGTTTCATTTTATCACGCCTAAACTGAGTTTAGGCGTGATAAAGGGATTTTCACAGGCGTGCAAACACTTTGCACCGCTTTGTGAATCAGGCCCTAAGTGTGGATTCCCAGGTCCTCCTGGTTCCACCACACTGAAAAATCTGAGTAAGGTCTGAGTGCTAACACATAGGCATTCGCAACGCCAGACAACCAGCAACTGAACAGCAGGAGATATATATAGTAAAGCGCTCCCCAGCGCCGCCCAGCTCCCATCAACCAATCACTGACTGAGCAGGAATCAGCTGACCGCCCTGATCAGCTGATCTTCCTCCTATTGGTATAAAGAGCCTGACTTGCAGCACGCGTGCGCGTAGCTCTCCATCTGTTTGCACTACTAGGTCCAGACAACCAGACACATGTTGCTACGGGGAAACCACCGCACTGGACGCGGAATCTGTCGCCTTACCGTCAGTACATGCGGCGGCCCCCACATCATTCTTCCCATGTTCCCTACCAGTTCCAGACAACCCAGACGCATGCTGACGCGGACAAACCGCCGCATCAGACGCGGAATCAGCCGCCTTACTGGCAGAACACGCGGCGGCTTTTCCGCTATTCATCACAGTACCCCCCCCCCCCTTCCCGAGGAGTGGAGTCCGGACACTTTCCACCAGGCTTTCCAGGATGTAAATCATGGAACTCTTTCTTCAAATCCTCCGCATGCATGCGGCAATCTGGCACCCAAGATCTCTCCTCTATGCCTTACTCTTTCCAGTGGACCAGATACTGCACGGAATTCTGCACAAGGCGAGAATCCAGAATCTTTTCAATCTCATACTCTGGTTGGTCATCCACCAACACAGGGGCGGGGGGGGGGGGGGAAGAGGAGTCCACCTGTACAGCTGGTTTCAAGAGGGACACATGGAACGATCTCACACCTTTCATGCTGGCTGGGAGATCAACAGCATATGTGATATTATTAATCTTCTTGGCCATTGGAAATGGTCCTATAAATTTAGGGCCTAGCTTGGGTGACAATTGTTTCAAGGCCAAATGACGAGTGGACACCCACACCAGATCTCCAGGGGAGAATCTCCACTCTACAGACCGATGTTTATCTGCCTGCTTCTTCTGGGTTTGGAAAGCTTTCCCTAGGTTCCTCTTAACCATTCCCCAAATCTCTTTCAAGGCCCTCTGCCAGTCTTCCAGAGCTGGAAAAGAAGTTCATGCGACTGGCAAAGGAGCAAACTTAGGTGATCTACCGGACACCACTTGAAAAGGGGAATACCCAGAAGAAGAGCTCTTCAGATTGTTGTGCGCAAACTCTGCAAACGGCAAAAACTTTACCCAATCAGTTTGTGCATCAGCAACATAGCACCTGAGAAATTGTTCCAGAGATTGGTTAACTCTCTCGGTCTGGCCGTTGGTCTGAGGGTGGTAGCCTGATGAGAATGTGAGCTCCATGTCCAATCGACAAAGTTCGCCATCTTACTGAAACGATCTACTACCACCCAAATGACCGACTTGCCTTCAGACCGAGGGAGTTCACCCACAAAATCCATGGAAATATGAGTCCAAGGTTCATTGGGGACTGGCAAGGACTGTAACGTGCCCACGGGGGCCTGACGAGAGGGTTTACTCCTCGCACAGATCGTGCACTCCCTTACAAATTCCTTACAATCAGACGCTAAACTAGGCCACCAGACACATCTAGCCAGAAGATCCTGAGTTCTGGTGGCTCCAGGATGACCGGCATTCTTGTGAGAGTGAAAAAACTGCAGAATTTGTAACCGAAAGGGCAGTGGCACAAACATGACCCCCTCTGGCTTCCCCTCTGGAACATCCTGTTGATAGGGACTCAAAGTGGCTGACCAATCTCTCCAAGTCTGAGTGGCTGCCAGAACTACCTTTGGAGGCAGGATAGTCTCAGAAGCAGCAGGCTGCACTGACTCGGGCTCAAAACACCTAGAGAGCGCATCAGCCTTGATATTCTTATTTCCGGGAATATACGTGATTATAAATCTAAATCTAGCAAAAAACAGGGTCCACCTGGCCTGGTGAGGGCTAAGTCTCTTAGCCCCCTCGATATACTCCAAATTCTTGTGGTCTGTGTAAACCGTGATAACATGTTCTGCACCCTCCAGCCAGTGTCGCCATTCCTCAAAAGCTAATTTGATGGCTAGGAGCTCCTGGTTGCCGATGTCATAATTTTTCTCGGCAGGTGAAAATCTGCGAGAAAAGTAAGCGCATGGATGCAGCTTGCCCTGCAATTCTGACCTCTGTGGCAATACCGCTCCCACCCCCACCTCTGAGGCATCAACCTCCACAATGAAAGGGAAGGCGACGTCAACATGCCTCAGTATTGGGACAGAACAGAACAGCTTCTTTGAAGTCGAGAAGGCCGTATAAGCCTCAGGTGACCAATGATGAGTATCAGCCCCTTTCTTGGTGAGACTGGTGAGGGGAGAGATGATGGTAGAGTACCCCTTAATAAATCTTCTGTAGTAATTGGCAAACCCCAGGAACCTCTGGAGTGCCTTCAGCCCCACGGGCTGAGGCCAGTCCAGGACAGCAGAAACCTTCCCTGGGTCCATTGAGAGACCAGAAGTGGAGATGATGTAACCTAAAAAGGCTACCGACTCTACCTCGAAGAGGCATTTCTCTAGTTTGGCATACAGCTGATTCTGTCGCAACCTCTCCAATACCCATCTGACATGCTTGCGATGTTCTGAGAGGTTGGACGAAAAGATTAGTATATCTTCCAAGTAAACCAGAACAAACTTCCCCAACACTTCTCTGAACACCTCATTAATCAACTCCTGGAAGACGGCTGACGCATTGCACAACCCGAAGGGCATCTCCAGGTATAAGTAATGCCCATCGGGTGTGTTAAAGGCCGTCTTCCATTCGTCGCCATCTCTGATGCGGACCAGATTGTATGCACCCCTGAGATCTAGCTTAGAAAAAATCTTGGCGTTGGTCACCTGTGTGAATAAATCGTCAATCCATGGTAAAGGGTAGCGATTTTTCACAGTGATCTTATTCAGTCCTCTGTAATCAATACAGGGGCGGAGACCTCCGTTTTTTTTCTTCACGAAAAAAAACCCTGCCCCTGCTGGTGACCGAGAGGGACGTATGAACCCTTTTCGCCAAGTTTTCCCTGATGTATTCCTGCATCGCTAGTTTCTCCAGCCCAGATAGGTTATAAAGATGACCTCTGGGCGGCATACAACCAGATCTCAGATCGATAGGACAATCAAAGGCACGGTGAGGGGGAAGTTTGCCTGCTGACTTTGGGCAAAAGACATCAGCAAATTCTGCGTACTGTCTTGGTACACCTTCGACCTGAATGTTGGTATTACCCAGGGTTACTTTCGCTAAACAATGATGATCACAGTGGGACGACCAGCTCGTTAGCTGACCCGTAACTCAGTCTATCTGAGGTGAGTGGATTTGTAACCAGGATGACGGTAGAGGTTGCCATATGCAAGACCAGAAATTGCAGACTCTCCCCATGTAAGACCCCCACCTTGAGATGCACATTAGGAGTCTGGGACAAGGGGCGTTTACTCTGCAGAGGAGAGTCATCTACCGCAGTGACCAAGATTGGCTGATTCAAGGGAAGCATGGGTATACCCAATCTTTTTGCAAACTCATAGTCGATAAAGTTAGCTGCTGACCCAGAATCAATAAAGGCTTCCGTAGAAGCAGTCTGACCCTCCCACGTGACCGAACAAGGGAGTAACAGACGATCAATATGTAGAGGTAAAGACTGCGCGCCTAGGGTATTACCTCTGACTACACCTAGGCAGCAGCGTTTCCCGACTTCTTGGGGAAACGTTTTCCGCACTACATGACCCTCCTCTGCACAGCATAGACAAAGCTGCTCAGTTTTCCTATGATTCCTCTCTGAACGAGTTAATTTGCAGTGACCAATTTGCATTGGCTCACGTGGCGGTGAGGCGGGTGGAGAAGTGGCATAAGAGACATATCTAATCTTGTCTTTACCATGGGTTTGCTTTTGGTATCGTAACCGGCGATCCACAAGTACTGTCAGGGAGATTGCTTCCTCAATTGTTTTAGGTTCAGGGTATCCCAACATTAACCCGGAGACTGCGTCTGATAACCCTGATAAGAAACAATCTAACAATGCAAAAGCCCCCCACCTGGCCGATACCGACCACTTTCTGAACTCTGTTGCATAAACCTCCACAGGATCCTTGCCTTGGCGCAAGGTTTTCAACTTCAACTTCTGCGGTAGGGGAAATGTCTGGATCATCATAGATTATGGCCATGGATTTGAAAAACTCCTCAACTGACCTGAGTGCTTCATGCCCTGACTCCAAGTTGTACGCCCAGGTTTAAGCATCTCCTGAGAGTAAAGTTTTAATTAAGACAATTCTCTGTGCCTCTGTCCCTGACAGGTTAGGCCTTAGTTCAAAATATGACATCACACGATTCTTAAAATTCTGAAAGTCAGATCTATGGCCAGAAAACTTCTCTGGTAAAGACATTCTCAAGTCTGTAACTGGAGGGGATCGCACTGTATTTACAGTCATCTGAAGGACTTGTAGTGACCCAGATAAAGCAGAGATCTGGGCCTGCTGACCGTCCATCACTCTGATGAGGTTTTCCACCGAATTGGTGAGTGTGTCAAGACGACTGCTAAGTGCGTCCATATTGGTTTGGTCTGGCGTTCTGTAACGATTGGTGTCAGCAACCAGAGAGAGAATCTGATTCTTGGCGATTTGCAGTATCCCCAAGAATACAGATATACCTGATTATTGAGGATCTGCAGAATCGTCAATAATCAAATATGTCTAACCTCTAGACACCTGAGTGTGTGAGTGTTTTGGTGCAACAGTAATCTTTGGACCACCGGGGTAGCAGGTGGTCCAATAAGTAGAGAAGACTCTACTGCAGTCAAGGACACCTGGAGAGGGAGTCCCTGACTGATAAGGAGCCGTGTCCCCTCTGTAGAGCAGGGGACCCCTGTGGGAAGGCTGGACACCCTGAAGGGGGGGTGACAGCCAGAAGGTCAGACAAAAGCTACAGGTCATAACAGATATCAGAACAAGGCCTAGTCTGAGGTGTGAGGTCCATGATCTCAACACCCTGGAACTATGCTAGAGAATAACACATATGATATACAGTATTCCTAGTCTGGGGTGTGAGGGCCGTGATCTCAACACCCTGGAACTATGCTAGAGAATAACACAGATGATATGCAGTATCCCTAGTCTGGGGTGTGAGGGCCGTGATCTCAACACCCTGGAACTATGCTAGAGAATAACAGATGATATACAGTATTCCTAGTCTGGGGTGTGAGGGCCGTGATCTCAACACCCTGGAACTATGCTAGAGAATAACACAGAAGATATATAGTAACTAGCTAAGTGTGGATTCCCAGGTCCTCCTGGTTCCACCACACTGAAAGATCTGACTAAGGTGTGAGTGCTAACACATAGGCATTTGCAATGCCAGACAACCAGCAACTTAACAGCAGGAGATGTATATAGTAAAGCGCTTCCCAGCGCCGCCCAGCTCCCATCAACCAATCACTGACTGAGCAGGAATCAGCTGACCGCCCTGATCAGCTGATCTTACTCCTATTGGTATAAAGAGCCTGTCTTGCAGCACGCGCGCACGTAGCTCTCCATCTGTGTGCACTACTAGGTCCAGACAACCCAGACACATGTTGCTGCGGGGAAACCGCCGCACTGGATGCGGAATCCACCGCCTTACCGTCAGTACATGTGGCGGCCCCCACATCCTTCTTCCCATGTGCACTACCAGTTGCAGACAACCCAGATGCATGCTGACGCAGACAAACCGCCGCATCAGACGCGGAATCAGCCGCCTTACTGTCAGAACACGCGGCGGCTTTTCTGCTATTCATCACAGTTCTTACCGCGGGTTTGTTTCTGATACCGTAACCGGCGATCAACCTGTACTAAAGCTAAAGCGATTGCCTCATCAATAGTTTTTGGTTCAGGGTGTCCCAACATCAAATCCGAGACTGCGTCTGACAACCCTGATAAAAAACAGTCTAACAGTGCAAATTACCCCCACCTAGCTGAAACAGACCACTTCCTGAATTCAGCTGCATAGACTTCTACCGGATCCTTGCCTTGACGCAAGGTCTTAAGCTTCCGCTCAGCAGTGGAGGCAATGTCCGGATCATCATAAATGGCCATGGCCTTAAAAAATTCTTCAACTGACGTTAAAGCCTCATGCCCTACCTGCAGGCTATATGCCCAAGTTTGAGAATCTCCTGACAGAAGGGTCTTAATAAATGTAATTCTCTGTGCCTCAGTTCCTGATAATTGGGTCTCAGTTCAAAATACGACATTACTCGATTTTTAAAGTTCTGAAAGTCAGATCTATGACCAGAAAACCTTTCGGGTACAGACATGCGTAAGTCTGTAACTGGAGGGGATCGCACTGCGTTTACAGCCATCTGAAGGACCTGTATGGACCCAGACAATGCTGTGATCTGGGTCTGATGACCGTCCAGCACCCTGATGAAATTTTCCACCGAGGTGGTGAGTGCATCAAGACGGCTGTTAAGTGCGTCCATTTTGTTTTTCAGGTCTGCAGTTCTGTAACGATTGGTGTCAGCACACAGAGAGAATCTGATTGTTGATGATCTGCAGAATCATCAACAATACAGATGTATACTTGATTATGGATGATCTGCAGAATCACCAATAATACAAGTATGACTAACTTCTGGACACCAAATGAGTAAAGTATTGGATGAACTGAAGGCTATCTCCCGAGGAGCGGGAGATATAAACGGCTCGGCCAAGAGCCACCTGAGGGGCAGGTGGCCCTGGGCAGTGCAGAAACTATCTCCTAGATAGTGAGGACCTGGTAACCAGGGATCAGATGGTAAACTGTACTGCAGCCAGAGGAAGAGACCACTGGCTGCTAACAGGCCGGACTCTCTGAGGAGCGGGAGTCCTGGTTGCAGCTGACACCTGGTGGAATGATGTTACTGCTAGTACAGATAGACTGAGCACTCAGGGAGAGTGACAGCTTGAGTGGTCGGGCAGGCCAGGTCGGCAACACACGAGCAGATCAGGTACAGAGAGAGAGACTGATTCGGTAACCAGGTACAGGCAGGGTCTGGCAACAGGTAGGCAGATATGCAGAGGTACCGAATCAGAAAGCAAGAGAAAGGTCGACAGAGCAAATGGTCATAACATATAAGTATAACAAAATCCTAGACTGGGGTGTGAGGTCCTTGGTCTCGACACCCTGGAACTAGTCTAGAGTATAACACAGTAATGGCACAGTGTTCCTAAGCTTGAGTGTGTGGTCCTTGGTCACAACACCCTGGAACTGGTCTAAAGTATAACACAGCAATGACACAGTATCCCTAAACTTGGGTGTGAGGTCCTTGGTCACAACACCCTGGAACTGGTCTAAAGTCTAACACATCAATGACACAGTATCCCTAAGCTTGGGTGTGAGGTCCTTGGTCACAACACCCTGGAACTGGTCTAACATATAACACAAATGTAATATGGCTAAGTATGAATTCCCTGCTCACACATTAGCATTCGCAACAGCAGACAACCAGCAACTGACAGGCAAGAGGTATATATAGTGCAGCGCTCCTCAGCGCCTCCCAGCCTCACTCAGCCAATCACCCACTGCGCTGGGATCAGCTGATGATCCTGATCAGCTGATCCCTCTCCTATTGGCATAAAGGTCCTGCCTCCTAGCGCGCGCGCACAGCTCTCCATCTGTGTGCACTACTAGGCTCAGACAAACCAGACACATGCTGTTGTGCGGAAACCGCCAGTCTGAACGCGGAGACTGCTGCCCTGCTGCCAGACCGCGCGGCGGTGTCTCTGCAATCCATTACAGTTTTGATGAGGGTGACTTTTTGGTGCTCGTTGCCTGAAGAATTGGGTCTGATCTCAAAGTAAACACACACAACTGAACTTAATAAATCAACAACAAGATACCCTTTAGAGAATTTACAGTTCTAAAATTTAACTTTTAATCATCAATCTAAAATCACGTATTCGTATATTTCCTCTAAAACCTATGAGGTAGGTGTATATTAGTGATCAACATATGACCTCAAGGTCCATATAACAGTTGGTCCCACCTATTCCTCACTGGAGATTGCTAAAGTGCTATTTACAAAGCCCCCCACCACCAATCCAACATGTTTCAACCCCTTCTAGTGGGGCCGTCGTCAGGGACAAAAAGGTGCTAAGTGCTAAAGTATAAAGTGCATAGAGACATCACATTGCAATCATTATGTAAAGAAAATAAAGAGTGAGAGCTGTGCTCCCACGCTCAGTCAAGCATCAACTGAGGTGTGGTCCCTCTCAGCCTTATATACTGGTCAGCGGGGTGGGGCAGTATGCTTTTGTATCCACCCTCTGAAAAACCTGTTCCTATTGGCTGTAGGGGTCATTAGACAGTCATTCTGCCAATCTCATTGGCTATCCTATGCGCCTCAATGATATGAAAAAACGCTATTTCTAAATATATTTATGTCCACAAAATCATACAGCAGGGTGGGGGTAGTAATACCAGCCACATGTCTTACCCTTAGACGTCCCTTTATAAAAACGGCTAATATCGGCAAACGCCGCTTTTTTGTTCCATAGAGAAGCATTGGACGCCTCTCATTGGCCCAATACCTCCAGGCAGCCTCCCACTCTGCGGACGTCATCCAGTTCATGTGGCTTCACGACAGGGTGCTCTCAGACAGCTCCTATTGGAGTATTTCCCCTGTCTCTCCGCCCCTTCACCAATCAGCGCTCACTCCACTCGTAACAGCGCTGTATTTTGTAAACAACCATACGGTCAAACCGTCAAACTTTACAATCAACAAGATCATAAAGATTATTTTCGTTAGACGCATAGTGCTTCATTAATCTACATCATAAAATGCTTTTATCATTAGTGCTTTCTTACAGTACATCTGTCATTTATTGTCAGGTACAAGAACAATGTGGAACTGTGATCTTTAGTCTTTTACATATTTGTAATCTTTTGGAATGAATTCAAAGGAATATAGAATTAGGTAAGTATTTGATCTTGAATTTTTATATAACAGGGATCCCATGATGGCTCTCGGGTATTCGTTTATATTTATATTTCCTCCACCATTCATGAATCATGAAGTACACTGCATATTTTTTACTTTTTTACTCCTGTATATATTTTATTTTAGTCATTATGGGATAAGGTGAGTATCTGTTCTCTAATATATATCGCTACAATATTTTTCTGGAAACAGTAGAGAAGGATTTAGAAAACTTATCCAGGAACAAAAATGGAGTGTTAAGTAATTTGAATAAAGATGAAAAAGAAGCACTGGAAAAATTAAGCAAAAATGATCAACTAATCATTAAAAAAATCAGACAAAGGGGGGAATATTGTAGTGATGGAGAAAAATCAATATATAAAAATATGCATGCAGATTCTGAACAATCAGGAAAACTATATGAGACTTGAGGGCAATCCAACTGAGACCTATTATAAAGAACTTGAATCTCTATTGGATACAGCGGTAAAAAACAACGTTTTAAGTAAAAAGGACCTAACATGCACCTTAATAAAGTCTCCAACAATAGCCACATTTTATTCCCTCCCGAAGATCCATAAGCGACTAGAAGACCCCCCGGGACGACCCATAATCTCGGGAAATGGATGTCTTACTGAGGGTATCAGTCAATATGTTGATTATTTTTTAAGACCATTTGTAGTGAGTCTCCCTTCATACATTAGAGACACAATGGACCTGTTGAACAGACTACAGGGGATAATGGTGGATGGGAATGTATGGCTAGCTAGCCTAGACGTTGAATCACAATATAATAATATCAGACATGATTTAGGTATTCAAGCAGTGAAATACTTTCTAAGGTCCAGAAGTACCTATATGGAAGAACATTCTAGGTTTGTTGTTGATCTCCTGTACTATATACTAACTCATAACTACTTCCTGTTCCAAAATAAGTTTTACCTACAGAGAAAAGGCTGTGCCATGGGCACATCGTGTGCTCCCTCGTATGCAAACATCTTTCTTGGGTGGTGGGAGGACACGGTGGTCTTTGGAGAGGAATTGGCAATCTATACCTCACATGTTCTATTCTGGGGCCGTTTCATAGATGACGTGTTCATACTGTGGGACGGCCCCAGGGGTATGTTTGTGGAGTTTGTGGAGGCTCTGAATAAAAATGACATAGGAATGCTTTTCACATACGAAATTGATCGCACCTCTCTGAGTTTCTTGGATGTACAGATTACAAGAACAGAAGAGGGAAGATTGGAAACCAAGATTTATCGCAAGGCTACCGCTACGAACTCCCTGTTAGCATGGAAAAGTCACCACCCAGTCCCCCTTAAAAAAGGAATCCCTAGGGGTCAATTTTTACGTGCAAGAAGAAATTGTTCGAATCCTGAGGACTTTGAATCTGAATGCATTAATTTACACAGGAGATTTATGGAACGAGGTTACCCGGAGAACATTGTCCTTGAGGCAGAGGAAAAGGCTAAACAGACAGCTAGGAAAGAGCTAATGACCCCTAAAAAAAGGGATCAAGAACAAAAAGAGGCAACAATGCGTATTGTAAATACTTTCTCCACACAATCTGAAGATATTAGAAGGATAGTTAAAAAACATTGGTCTATCCTGAAATTGGATTCCCAATTAAATGAGATACTACCAAATAATCCCAGATTTACATACAGACGTGGTAGAAATATTGGTGACGAGCTAGTACACTCATACTTGCCAATTTCCAATAAACCAGTAAAAAAGACGTGGTTAAATACACCCTTAAAAGGCATGTTCAAATGTGGAAAATGCAAAGCCTGTGTAAATGTCAACAATTGCAAAAGGTTCTCTGCCCCAAAAGATGGGAGGGACTTTGAGATTCTGGACTTTTTTAATTGCGAAACAGAGCGAGTAGTATATGCAATTGTATGCCCATGCCCTTTGATGTACATAGGTGAGACCACTCGTCAGGTTAAGCAGAGAATCTTGGAACACATTGGTAATATCAAGAGTCCTAGAGACACCCCAGTAGCCCGTCATTTCAGAGAGAAACATGGAGGGGATACCTCATGTTTAAAATACTTTGTAATCCAACAATGGAAGATGGGACCAAGAGGGGGAAATCTAGACCAGAAGCTTCGGCAGCTAGAAGCTAAATGGATATACCGTCTGGGAACTTTGAATCCAAAAGGATTAAATGAAGGATTTACATATACCCCATTTATCTGATGATATTTATCAGCAAATGTTTAGATTATAGGGATGTATGATTTCATGTCAGAAAGGTTTGGTAAGATTTTAGAAGAGGCATAAATATTATATATACCCCCACTCATCCATTGATAAGACATTATACCCCCACTCATGACACAGTATAATAAGTTATTAATGGGGCAACTGATTGACAATAAAATATGGGTTTGAGGTATATCTAGGAAACAATTGCAGTCATGTCTTATATTATAATGAAGAATGGTTGATAACATGATCCTCTGAGATAGCCCATTGACACTTTATAACATACGAATATGAATGGATAGGGTATGGTGAATAAGAATATACAGTATGCCTCATTACTTTCTATATGATGGGGGATGAATTAAAGAATGATCACTATTAAATATAGGAACCTTATGATTAATGGAAATTCAGGGGTTGATACTTACCTGTTTTTATCAACACCGTATTACATATAGTGGTTTGTACAGTATATGTTGTACCTCTGCGATGGGAGATTTATAAAAGGAATAATCGCCGACCTAACATGGTATTGTAGCGATATATATTAGAGAACAGATACTCACCTTATCCCATAATGACTAAAATAAAATATATACAGGAGTAAAAAAGTAAAAAATATGCAGTGTACTTCATGATTCATGAATGGTGGAGGAAATATAAATATAAACGAATACCCGAGAGCCATCATGGGATCCCTGTTATATAAAAATTCAAGATCAAATACTTACCTAATTCTATATTCCTTTGAATTCATTCCAAAAGATTACAAATATGTAAAAGACTAAAGATCACAGTTCCACATTGTTCTTGTACCTGACAATAAATGACAGATGTACTGTAAGAAAGCACTAATGATAAAAGCATTTTATGATGTAGATTAATGAAGCACTATGCGTCTAACGAAAATAATCTTTATGATCTTGTTGATTGTAAAGTTTGACGGTTTGACCGTATGGTGGTTTACAAAATACAGCGCTGTTACGAGTGGAGTGAGCGCTGATTGGTGAAGGGGCGGAGAGACAGGGGAAATACTCCAATAGGAGCTGTCTGAGAGCACCCTGTCGTGAAGCCACATGAACTGGATGACGTCCGCAGAGTGGGAGGCTGCCTGGAGGTATTGGGCCAATGAGAGGCGTCCAATGCTTCTCTATGGAACAAAAAAGCGGCGTTTGCCGATATTAGCCGTTTTTATAAAGGGACGTCTAAGGGTAAGACATGTGGCTGGTATTACTACCCCCACCCTGCTGTATGATTTTGTGGACATAAATATATTTAGAAATAGCGTTTTTTCATATTATTGAGGCGCATAGGATAGCCAATGAGATTGGCAGAATGACTGTCTAATGACCCCTACAGCCAATAGGAACAGGTTTTTCAGAGGGTGGATACAAAAGCATACTGCCCCACCCCGCTGACCAGTATATAAGGCTGAGAGGGACCACACCTCAGTTGATGCTTGACTGAGCGTGGGAGCACAGCTCTCACTCTTTATTTTCTTTACATAATGATTGCAATGTGATGTCTCTATGCACTTTATACTTTAGCACTTAGCACCTTTTTGTCCCTGACGACGGCCCCACTAGAAGGGGTTGAAACATGTTGGATTGGTGGTGGGGGGCTTTGTAAATAGCACTTTAGCAATCTCCAGTGAGGAATAGGTGGGACCAACTGTTATATGGACCTTGAGGTCATATGTTGATCACTAATATACACCTACCTCATAGGTTTTAGAGGAAATATACGAATACGTGATTTTAGATTGATGATTAAAAGTTAAATTTTAGAACTGTAAATTCTCTAAAGGGTATCTTGTTGTTGATTGATCTCAAAGTAAGACTGGCAGCGACTCCTAAAGTTGCGGAAATCGCTCCTATGACCAGAGAACTTCTCAGGCAACGGCATTTTGGGCTCTGTTACCAGTTGTACTGGTGGAGCAGGGTGACCTGGCTGTTGCGGCTGCAGTCCGCGAACAGCCTGAGACAAACTGTCCAATTGTTGCTGCTGATTGGCTACACTATTACTTAGGTCACCAACCGCAAGCGTAAGGGCTTGAACTTGTTTACACAGTTCTTCCATATTAGATTGGTCTGCTCTAATGTAACGACTCTGCTAGTGTATGAGGACACCAGCAGACAGACAGAAAATAGACGTTCCCAGACAGGGTAAATGTCTAACAGTCAGTGACAGCAGAAGGCAGTACTGTCACTGATACAGCTAAGAGAATCGTCAGCAGGCAGGGTCGTTAACAGATCAGACAGATAAAGTACAAAATGGTAAGGCAAAATCAAGAGTGTTTATTCAGGCAGAGGTCGGCAACAGATCAGATAGGCAAAGGTACAGAAATGTGAGGCAAGAGAGTAGTGAGTAGAGATGTCCCGAACGGTTCTCCGGCGCACTTCGGTGGTTCGCGTTCGCCTGCCAAAGGCGAACTTTTCCGGAAGTTTGATTCGCCCCATAACGCTCTATTGAGCAGAACTTTGACCCTCTACATCACAGTCAGCAGGCACATTGTTGCCAATCAGACTGCACTCACTGCTGGAGCCCCACCCCCCCTTATAAAAGGCAAGGTCCTTGTGCCATTTGACTCACTCATCTGCCTACACTAAGTAGTTAAGGGACAGCTGCTACACACACTGTGCTAGGGAGAGTTTAATTAGCCTCTTGTAAGCTTGCTCCTCCTTCCTCCCTCCTACCGGAAGGGAGGAAGGTCTCATCTGCCAGGGAATTACAGTATTTCAAAAGCCAGCTTACATACCGTGGCTGGGAATTGAACCCAGGTCTCAGTGTATGGTAGGTAACTAACATATCCATTATACCACCAACACTACTAGCTGAAGCTAGCCTAGCATGTACCATTTATGCTCAATCCAAAAAGAAAAATTAGACAAGACAAATAATGTTTAGATCACGCTTTTCTCCTGGCAGACTCAGAGCACCAGAGCTGCAGCCACTAGGGCACACTCTATAGGCAGTAGCAGTGTTAGAAAGGCAAGGCCATGCCTGGCTACAAATCCTTAAGCAGTGGCTGGATGGTGTAATGGTTAAGGGCTCTGCCTCTGACACAGGAGACCAGGGTTCAAATCTCGGCTCTGTCTGTTCAGTAAGCCAGCACCTATTCAGTAGGAGACCTTAGGCAAGTCTTCCTGCTACTGCCTATAGAGTGTGCCCTAGTGGCTGCAGCTCTGGCACTTTGAGACTGCCAGTAGAAAAGCGCGATATAAGTGTTATTTGTCTTGTCTAATTTTTCTCTTGACAACTGTTGAACACAAAAGGCAAGGCCATGCCTGGCTACTTATCCTTAAGCAGTGGCTGGATGGTGTAATGGTTAAGGGCTCTGCCTCTGACACAGGCGACCAGAGTTCAAATCTCGGCTCTGTCTGTTCAGTAAGCCAGCACCTATTCAGTAGGAGACCTTAGGCAAGTCTTCCTGCTACTGCCTATAGAGTGTGCCCTAGTGGCTGCAGCTCTGGCGCTTTGAGTCTGCCAGGAGAAAAGCATGATATAAATGTTATTTGTCTTGTCTAATTTTTCTCTTGGATTGAGCATAAATGGTACATGCTAGGCTAGCTTCAGCTAGTAGTGTTGGTGGTATAATGGATATGTTAGTTACCTACCATACACTGAGACCTGGGTTCAATTCCCAGCCATGGTATGTAAGCTGGCTTTTGAAATACTATAATTCCCTGGCAGATGAGAACCTTCTCCCTCCAGGTAGGAGGGAGGAGGGTCTTTCTCCAGTTATTAGATCTCTTGAAATATGTTTTATATCATTTTTCCAGTCAGTAGATATTTTTCTAAATTTTTAAGTTTGCCTCCCCATTGAAGTCTATTGCGGTTCGCGAACCGAACTTTCCGCGGAGGTTCGCGAACCGAAAATCGGACGTTCGCGACATCACTAGTAGTGAGTAATCAGGCTGAGGTCGGCAACAGATCAAATTGGAAAAGGTACAGAATCGTTAGGCAAGAGAGTAGTAAGAGACAAGGCAGAGGTCAATAAATACAATCACAATAATATGTTTTTCCTGAGCTAAGTGCAAATCCCTGGGGTCCTGCCGGTTCAAGCACACACGGATCTGACTAAGGTCTGAAGCCTTCACTGTGAAGTGTTAGCTAAAGCAGACAGTGAGCAAGTGTCAGCAGAGCTCTAAAATAGTCTGGGTAAGCAGGCAACCACGCCCCTAAGCCGCTCGGCCAATCAGGAACCGGAGGTGGAGCCATGCGTGTCAGCTGACAGGTGATCAGCTGACACGCTTCCTTAGAGTATAAGAAGGGCGTTGCCGACAGCGCATGTGTCCACCCTCATTTGCAATCTGAGAATAATGCTGCCGGATCCGCATGAATGCTGCTGACACCATCCCTGACAATGCGGGCAGCCGCACCGGAAGTCCCAGATGCGCTGCCAGAGGAGGAAACCGCGATTGAGCTGGTAAGCGCAGAATTACTGACAATACACATTTTCAATAAAAATCAAACTTTAAAAAAAAAAAAAAAAAACGTATCTGCATGTTCTTACGCCTAAAGTTCTCCAGTTACAAACTTATTTTCCTTTTGTGAAATTATGAATAGATTGTTGTGGCTACCTGTGCAGCCCAATGCCATTTAAAATTTGTTTTACACAACAAGATTATTAGTGAACCATAGCAGTGATTGAGATGGGTTCACTTAGGGTGCAGAATCTAAGGAGCCTCCATTAGTTCTTCATCAGAGAAAATAGCAAAAAATAATAGTGATGAGCAGGAATTTAGCATAATTGTAATTTTGCATCGTAATTTGTAATTAAGATGCAAAATTGTAATGCAAACTGTTGGAAAAATGTTAGTTAATTTTGTTTGTAACTGTAATCAGGAACTGTAGTTTCGCAAGTACATGTTATTTTGCATAATTAGTGTAATACATGCTATCAGTGGCAGACACAGCCAGCAGCGGGCCCCTGTGCAAAATACCAAATTGTGGGCCCCTGACAGGCAGCCAAAAGTGGGTGTGGCCATAACTAAATTGGGTGTGGCTACACGTTGCATATATTTACCAATCCAGTCTATGGCAACCTTCCCTGGGGCCCAGAAATGTTTCTTGATGCATAAATGTAACATTTGCATTATACAGGTTACTGAACAAAAGCAAAGCTTAACCCCAATCCTGCATCAAGACAAAGCATGACATGACAGGCTCTGTCTTCTATACTTGAAAGCACACCTGAGGTGAGAAGGATATGGAGGCTGACATTTATTTCCTTTTAAACAATGCATATTGCCCAGCTGTCCTGCTGATTCTCTGCCTCTAATGCTGGGAATACACGGTTCGTTTGAAATTATCAATTGAGCCGCTGATGGCTCGATTGATAATTTCCGACCTGTTCGATACCCCGCCGGATCGATTCCGCGTTCGATACCGGCAGGGAGAACAAAAAGAAGAAACGCACGGAATATTAGAAAATGCCCGCAGGGACGAGCGGGAATCGATCCGCACGCCCACGGGGACGAGCGGGGTTGCGCCGGTATCGAGCCAGCAGCTCGATTCCGGTGCATAAACGCACCGTATATTCCCAGCATAATACATTTAGCTATAATCCCTGAACAAGCATGCAAATCAGATGTTTCTTACTGAAGTGTGGAATTGACTGGAACAAGTGCAAATCAATCTAGGACTGACTGACTGGCCAAAGATGGTGCAGTGTGCAATCTAGACTAACTGGACGGAAAGTAGTACAGAGGCTGAATGAGCTAGGAGGCAGGAGGTGCACTGCAGTGGGAAGACATGACAGTGGATTGTAAACAGGGGGCAGCTCCAAGATTTTTTTTTTTTTGAGGAAGCTATGCAAGTGCTAGATCCACTGCAGGGGGAAATTGACCTGCGGCGCGCGTAGTGCACCACAGCAAAGAATTGGCTTGTCCTTGCACTAGAAAGTGGGCGTGGTAATGACGGGTCATGAGCATATATATGAACTTCGCATATATATGAGCATATATATGAACTTCGCAGTAGTTAGTAAATCGCTGACAGTGGACATCAACAGGAAACTTTGAATGAAGCCACCTCTCCTAATAAAAAATGATGTCCTACTTACTCAGTGTTCTCCCCTGAAAGTTTTTCCAGCCGGGTAGCATGAAATAGTAGCCGGGTGGCATAAAATAGTAGCCGGGTGGGGCAAGATGAGAGAATGCAGGGCCGTTGCATCTGTGTGCAACTCTGCTTACAGAATAGAAGGAGGTGAGCCGATGACAGCTGGGTGCTCACCAAAACTAGCCAGATGGAGCACCCAGCTAAAGAAGCCTGAGGAGAACACCGTTACTATACATATAGCAGAGATTAAGCTCCTCTGAGGAAAGTCAGTGACATGACTATGTACTCTGTAAAGTGCTGCAGAAGATGTCAGTGCTATATAAATACATAATAATATGGTAGGACATTACACTATGACTAGATTAGAGTGTGAGCTGCTCTAAGGACAGTCAGTAACATGACTATGTACTCTATAAAGTGCTGCAGAAGTTGTCAGTGCTATATAAATATATAGTAATATGGTAGGACATTAGACTATGACTATGGTAGGATTAGATTGCTAGCTCCTCTGAGGACATTCAGTGACATGACTATGTACTGTAGAGTGCTGAAGAATATGTCAGTGCTTACCGATACCGACCGACCATGGTGTTTGCTTGGCTTCTTGCTGCTACACTGCTTGATCGGTCAGGGTCAATGTCTCCTCTCTGCCTGTCTCCTCCTTCGGTCTGTCCGCGCACCTGAACACTTAAGGTGGGTGGGCTAAACAATTTGCCAGGTAGGCAGGGTGGGTGGGCTAAACAATTGCTAGGTAGGGAGGGGGAGTGGGCTAAACAACTGCCACGTTGAGAGGGTGGGTGGCTGGGCTAAATGATTACCAGGTGCAGAGGGAGGGTGGCTGGGCTAAACCTTTGCCAGGAGGGGAGGGTAGGTGGCTGGGCTAAACAATTGCCAGGTGGGAAGGGTGGGTGGCTGGCAGGGATGCTCATCCGGATTTCGGATATCCGGGTAACCCGGATATCCGAACTTTTTTACACTATCCGATTCGGATTCGGATTACGGAATTTTTTTTAAATCCGGATTACAGATTCAATGGCAAAAAGAAACATCCATCTCTCTCTCTGGGATTTGTAGGATGTCAAAAGCCAGCTTACATGCATTGGCTAGAAATCGAACCCAGGCCCACTGCTTGGAGGGCAGCTATGCTCACCACTATACTACCAACAGCACTACATACTGAAGCCAGCCTAGCATGTACCATTGTGATATACCCAAGAGAAAAATTAGCTTGCTTATTTGCCTAATTTGCTAGATGAAAGCAGTGGGACACATGGTAAAACTGCTTACAAGATTCAATTCAAGACTTCAGAATCAGAAAGATCATGTGCCCCCCTGGATGATGATGCTGGTGTAACACACACAGCAAAGGACAGCAATTTAAAGTCTGGAAGATTCCAGGGCAAGGGTGGGAAGGATGAAAAGCTAGGTGGCCATGCAACCCTTCCTGCTAGGGATGGCCTTGCATTTTGTGTTCAATAGTTGTCCAAAGAAAACCCCAGATAGCCATTTAGCAGCCATGACCTATACACAGTCCTTGTGGCACAATTGGTTAGTGCATTTGGCTGTTAATCGAAAGGTTGGTGGTTCAAGTCCACCCAGGCACTCCTTTGTGTTTTGTGTACCCTTCTTAAACTTGAAGATTGTATACAAACATAAGCAGACTGTAGAGTGGCGCAGCAGAAGTGTGCTGGGCCCATAACCCAGAGGTTGATGGATTGAAATCATCCTCTGCTAGGCATGATTTCATTTTTCCACCTCATTTTATCGCATGGGCAAAACGTTTTTTATAGCCCTGTAAGAGAAAGTGTAATAAGGGCCCTGCCATAACATAGATATTACGGTAGCTAAGACTACTCCTGGGCCTTTCTTGTAGTTGAAGAGATGAGTGAACTGTGACACCACACTTAAAAAAAATAAAAGCAAACAGCAAACAGAGAAGCTTCCCTATATTGGAGCATTGGATTTGGTAAAGTCTTAAGCCAATGTGTTGTAAGACACAAGTAAGCTTTAGGTTAGCAGGAATGGTTGCATGGCCACCTAGCTTTTCATCCTTCCCCAGGCCAGCTAGGCTGGCTTTAGCCTGTAGTGTTGGTAGTATAGTGGTGAGCATAGCTGCCCTCCACGCAGTTGACCTGGGTTCGATTCCTGGTTAATGTATGTGAGTGTGCTTTTGACATCCTACAAATCCCAGGAAAAAGCAAAAAGACAATCGAGAGCCCCCAATAGTGTATTACTGGTAGACAAGTAGCGTATTTAGTAAAAGACGAGATAATACTCACAAGTATGGGTTGCCAGCTTCAGGCAACCACTCTCAATGCGTGTGGGGAGATTAGACCTGTCCCCACTCAGGCTAAAAGAAGTCGCTCTCCGTAGAAAAGAAAGGGTAAAACACCCATCCACCAGGTGGATTCCAATGTACAGGAAAAAGAACAGAGGCGCCAGCAGAATAAAAATAGTAACCAATTAAAACCAATTAAAATGTTGGTGACAGGGGTGGACCTGTCTCCCCAACGAAAACACACAACCAGTGGCGGACATACGGCCGTGCAGCCGCACGAGGGCCCCTGAAGTTCCGTTTTCTTCAGGGGCCCATTAAGTATTTTTTTTTAAAAATTTTTTTTTATTATTTTATTCCCCGGGGGGCCCCCCCCGATTCCTATCCTCCCTCCCTCACCTCGGGGGGCCCCCCTCCCGATATGCGCGGCGGGAGAGCGAGCGAGCGAGCGGCAAATGCAGGAAGTCTTCAGGGCTCTCCAGGCATCCGCTAGAGGCCCAGCCGCTTAGTCTCCAATATGTCTCCAGTTGGAGACATATTGGAGACTCAGCGGCTGGGCCTCTAGCGGATGCCTGGAGAGCCCTGAAGACTTCCTGCATTTGCCGCTCGCTCTCCCGCCGCGCATATCGGGAGGGGGCCCCCCGAGGTGAGGAAGGAAGGGAGGGAGGGAGGATAGGATAGGAGTCGGGCCCCCCACCCGGATAGCTACCCACCCGGCTACCTAACCACCTACCCACCCGGCTACCTACCTACCCACCCACCAGGCTTCCTACCTACCCACCCGACTACCTAACCACCCACCAGGCTTCCTACCTACCTACCCACCCGGCTACCTACCCACCCACCAGGCTTCCTACCTAACCACCCACCCAACTACCTAACCACCCACCCGGCTACCTACCCACCCGGCTACCTACCCACCCACCAGGCTTCCTACCTAACCACCCACCCAACTACCTAACCACCCACCCGGCTACCTACCCACCCGGCTACCTACCTACCTACCCACCCGGCTACCTACCTACCTAACCACCCACCCGGCTACCTACCTAACCACCCACCCGGCTACCTACCTAACCACCCACCCGGCTACCTACCGGGCTAGTTACCAACCCACCCACCAGGCTACCTACCCACCCACCCGGGTACCCACCCACCCACCAGGCTACCTACCTACCTACCCACCCGGCTACCTACCTAACCACCCACCCGGCTACCTACCGGGCTAGTTACCAACCCACCCACCAGGCTACCTACCCACCCACCAGGCTACCTACCTACCCACCCACCAGGCTACCTACCCACCCACCAGGCTTCCTACCTAACCACCCACCCAAACTACCTAACCACCCACCCGGCTACCTACCTACCTACCCACCCGACTACCTACCTACCTACCTAACCACCCACCCGGCTACCTACCTAACCACCCACCCGGCTACCTACCTAACCACCCACCCGGCTACCTACCGGGCTAGTTACCAACCCACCCACCAGGCTACCTACCCACCCACCCGGCTACCCACCCACCCACCAGGCTACCTACCTACCTACCCACCCGGCTACCTACCTAACCACCCACCCGGCTACCTACCGGGCTAGTTACCAACCCACCCACCAGGCTACCTACCCACCCACCAGGCTACCTACCTACCCACCCACCAGGCTACCTACCTACCCACCCGGCTACCTACCTACCCACCCGGCTACCTACCCACCCACCAGGCTTCCTACCTACCCACCCGGCTACCTACCTAACCACCCACCCGGCTACCTACCTACCCACCCACCCGGCTACCCACCCACCAGGCTTCCTACCTACCTACCCACCCGGCTACCTACCTAACCACCCACCCGGCTACCTACCTAACCACCCACCCGGCTACCTACCGGGCTAGTTACCAACCCACCCACCAGGCTTCCTACCCACCCACCAGGCTACCCACCCACCCACCAGGCTACCTACCTAACCACCCACCCGGCTACCTACCTAACCACCCACCCGGCTACCTACCGGGCTAGTTACCAACCCACCCACCAGGCTACCTACCCACCCACCAGGCTACCCACCCACCCACCAGGCTACCTACCTAACCACCCACCCGGCTACCTACCTAACCACCCACCCGGCTACCTACCTAACCACCCACCCGGCTACCTACCGGGCTAGTTACCAACCCACCCACCAGGCTACCTACCTACCCACCCGGCTACCTACCTAACCACCCACCCGGCTACCTACCGGGCTAGTTACCAACCCACCCACCAGGCTACCTACCTACCCACCCACCGGGCTACCTACCTACCTACCGGGCTAGTTACCCACCCACCCACCAGGCTACCTACCCACCCACCCACTCACCCACCCACTAGGCTACCTATCCACCCAACCACCCATGGGAGCTGCGCGCCGGATGGAGGCTGGGACAGGAGGTCTGCTGCTGCAGGTGAGTAAATGTTTTTGTTTTATTTATAATAGCAGGTGTATGTTCTGGGCAGGTCTGCCACATGATTGCATGTATTTTCTGGGCATATCTGCCGACATGATTGCACGTATTTTCTGGGCATATCTGCCGACTTGTTTGCACTTATTTTCTGGGCATATCTGCCGACTTGATTGCATGTATTTTCTGGGCATATCTGCCGACTTGTTTGCACGTATTTTCTGGGCATATCTGCCGACTTGATTGCATGTATTTTCTGGGCATATCTGCCGACTTGATTGCACGTATTTTCTGGGCCTATCTGCCGACATGATTGCACGTATTTTCTGGGCATATATGTGTATTTTCTTGAGAAAACCTGCACAATTATGTGAATTTTCTGGGGAAAGGGTCACCAAAACTTGGGCCCACTGTCTTTGCGTTGCACTTTTCAAGGGAACCTGAGGTGAGAATAATATTGAGGCTGACATATTTCTCTCCTTTTAAGCAATACCAGTTGCCTGGCTGCCGTGCTGGTCCTCTGCCTCTTATTCTTTCAACCATAGACCCTGAACAAGCATGCAGCAGGTCAGGGGTTTCTGACAATATTGTCAGAACTGAGAAGATTAGCTGCATGCTTGTTGCTGGTGTAATTCAGTTTATTACTGCAGCCAAATAGATCAGCAGGGCCGCCAGGCAACTAGTATTGTTTAAAAGGAAATAAACCCTCACCCCGGGTTCGCTTTAAGTTACAGTTAGCTCCGCCCTCATCCGGTCATTGCCACGCCCATTTTTTGCCGCGGCGCTACGCGCCGCAGGCTCTATCCACTATTTTTTGCCGCGGCGCGCTTCGCGCGACGCAGGTTGCAGCCACGCCCATATTTTGCGCGCCGCAGGTCATAGGGGGCCCACAATTACAATTTTGCACAGGGGCCCACTGCTGGCTGTGTCCGCCACTGCACACAACCGCTGTATGATATAACAAATTTAATCAAATTTAGTGAGTACTCCAACAAAAAATTGCTATTTTTTTGTTGGAGTACTCACTAAATTTGATTAAATTTGTTATATCATACAGCGGTTGTGTGTTTTCGTTGGGGAGACAGGTCCACCCCTGTCACCAACATTTTAATTGGTTTTAATTGGTTACTATTTTTATTCTGCTGGTGCCTCTGTTCTTTTTCTTGTACAAATCCCAGGAAGACAAGAAGGGAGGAAGGAGAGAGATAGAGTAAGCAGCACTGAAGATGAGCTCCTGATTCTATACAACTTATACCTTGTAATGAGCAATTGGAGGACATCATAAAAGCAAGAACAGACAGACATACAGACAGAATGAAGAACTAAGAACTAAAGACATGGACTAAAGAATTTCAAACAAGGACATCCAGAAAAAAGAAAAGAAACAAGCTTAGGGAGTAACAACAAGCAGACTGCTAAAGAGACCCCTACCCTCTCAGACTGATCACCTCCAGAAATCCAGAGGAACAGAACACAAGCCCTTTCCAAGGTAACGGCTTTCTGTCATAAAACTGCATAAACTTGCCAATACATTATAATAGAAAGACAAAGATATAAAATAAGAAAAGTACTGTGATAATGGAAATGCAAAAGCAGAGCAGCATAGACAGGACTGAAGCCTCAGAGACAGAAGGCAGAGCCAACAGGAGGTCAGGAATCCTAAAGACAACATACCCAAAAGACACAAACAAAGATCAAAGGAAGGAAATTAAGAGATCGATACTGAAAGATTATAACAAACAAGGGAGCAAAACTAATTTAATATTATATACAGAACATATCTTCGCACAAGGCATTTTATGGACACTACAAAGATATTACAATTGTGGACATCAACCAGGAAGGGGGCGCGAGCAGGCAAATCAGAACTCAGGATGAGGACTCCCCCCAGCAGACAGCATTAACCATCAGTGTTTATAACAGTGGGACCATCTTGATCCAAGGTGCTAAATGCAGACTGGGGGAATTAGAGAAGCTCTTCCCCCATATCAGAGAGAAAGCAGGAAACTGTAAAACCATAAATAACCCTGCAACACAAAAATGTGAGGATCAAACACAAAACAGGGAGAAAAACTGCCCCCCCAGAGACTCTCAAACACACCTCTCCCTGGAGACCCTCAGAGACTGTCTGTCCAATCTAGAAAGAGACTTCACTCTCTTCAGGGAACAGACTCAAAGAAGCCAAGGTGTGAAAAATGCAAATGACCAACTGAGAGAACTAGCCAGGCTGAAATCTGAGCACACTGAAGCCCTGTGTGATATCAAAGCATCTCTTCAACAACTGCAGGAGGAGAATTCACAGCTTAAGGAGGAGATCCAGAGAATACAAATATTAAATCAGCCAAAAGAAGAGGTGACAACAAAATGTACAAGTTCCCACAAGTCTTGCGCTGATTGAGGACAGCACTGTACACCACACACAAGATGCAGTAAACACCCAAGACACCAAAGACCGCCACAGCCAGCTGGACCCCTCCCCAAATGCTACCAACACAGCCTCACTCAACACCCCAGAGCCCAGCCACTGCCAGCCAGACCCCTCCCCAAATGCTGCCAAGGCTGCCCCACCCAACACTCCAGAGCCCAAGCCTAAACAACAAACAAATAACTCCTATAAACCTTGCAGTCCTGACATTGTGCTGATTATAGACTCTAATGGGACATACCTGGACACAAAGAGTTTCTTTCCAGGGATGAATGCCATTAAAATCATCTGCTCAACTATTGAACAAGCAGCAGGGGTCATTAACCTTCCTGGCGGTAACCCCGCAGGAGGGAGGTTTTCTCAGGTCCTTCTGGGCCGATTTACTTAAAGCGGATCCGAGATAAAAAACTAAATATAACAAGTGACTTGTCTGTATATCTTATCTAAATTTTAGATAGTTTATACAGCAAATCTATCTTCAAACAGCTTCAACAGTATATTAATATTTTTTCCTGTGATACAATGGGAGCAGACATGTTTTCTGCTTGTCACTATTACACAATTACACACACAGGCAAGCTTATCTGTATCTAGGCATGCTAATCTGCATATTCTGTGAAAACTCCACTCTTATCTCCTCCATTACACAGGCAACTGATCTGTATCTGCACTGCAGCTCTCAGATTGTGAAAACTCTGCCTCTGAAATCTATAGCTAGTAACACCTTTTTCACCTGCCCAGACTGAAATCCCACAATCCCTTGCAAGCGCCAAGGCACTCTGAAGAAGCTGTGGGTGTGGCTTGTTTAGTTTATAGGAAATTAGGGTATTAAAACAAAACAAAAACGTATTTGGCTTGAGGAATGCCCTATAAACAATAGGAAAGGAACACAATTATGCAATGAGTAAAAGTTCATCTCGGATCCACTTTAATTATTTTTTTTGCTGGACGCAGCTAGCATTTTGCTAGATGCGTCAGCACACCGATCGCCGCCGCCGCCCCGCGCTCGATCGCCGCTATCCGTCGCGCCGCCCCCCCCCCAGACCCCCGTGCGCTGCCTGGCCAATCAGTGCCAGGCAGCGCCGAGGGGTGGCCCGGGACTCCCAATGACGTGAACGGGATTTCCTGATCGGAGATTGCCGAAGGCGATCAAAGCGGGCGGGGGGATGCCTAGGCTCGCTACATGATTGCCCTAGGCTCGCTGCATGATTTAAAAAAACAAACAAACTGCTGCGCTGCCTCCTGGCGGAAATAATTAAACTGCCAGGAGGGTTAATAAGCCTTATTTCACAGACCCAAAACATCTCATCCTGCACACCGGCACCAATGACATCAAACAAAACACCATAGACCAAGAAACCATCACAGACAAATTGTCACAAGTTGCAAAAAGGACACAGCTGAAATTCCCCAATACAAATATTATCCTATCTGCCCTGCTCCCAAGAAAAGATATCTCTCACCAGACAATCCAACAAATTAACGCAGAGCTGGCCTCCAATCCCAGATCCTCACCAGGCATACAACTGGCACAGCACCCTACAATCTCAGCCCACCACCATCTGTACAACAACAAGCACCTTAACAAACAAGGAGTCAGCCTCCTTGCAAAGGAGTTTAAGGACATGGTACTTAATAGACCTCAGAGACCCCAAGAAAGACCTAATCCAACACACAGATGACAAACTCCAATAAAGCGTTACCAAAGAGAGCCCCCACAACAAATGTGGAGGAAACCGCCTGACCCACAATGGCAACACGGAGCAAGGGAGGGCAGAAACACGGCGGAAATCAGGACTTTGTGTAGCACTTTACATAGTATACTGATGCGACACCCCAATAATATTGAGTCCTATGACAATGCCTGCTCATTACAAGGTATACAGACTCAAAATGACATCACTTGTTATTAGTAGCTGGAACATCCAAGGGCTGAATGCCTCAGCTTTTGGATGCAAAAAAAAAATGATCCAGACTTTAAAAAGAGACTTGAAAACATGGATATTCAAATCCTTCTGGAGACATTGACCCGGGCAGAGGATGAATCTCTTGCATCCATGGGATACAGGGAATTTTCTGTATCTTCACAGAAAAACAAGAATGTTAAACAGGGTCGTCGTTCAGGAGGCATACTAATCTGGTACAAGGAGGAGCTTACAGAGCACATTAGAGCAATCAAACGAGAAGACAGCCACATCTGGATCAAAATAAATAGATCCATCCTCACCTCTCAGTCTGACATGTACCTGTGTGCAGAATATATCCCCCCAACAGAGTCCCCTTACTACAAACCTGACATATATGAGATCCTACAAAGAGAAGCCAGCCACTTCCAGTCTCAGGGCAGAGTACTCATCTATGGAGACCTTAATGCCAGAACAGGCACAGAGAAGGACTATCTGACCTCTGAGGGAAACACATACAGGATCTTCTCAAAAAATTAGCATATTGTGTTAAAATTCATTATTTTCTGTAATGTACTGATAAACATTAGACTTTTATATATTTTAGATTCAAATACACACAACTGAAGTAGTTCAAGCCTTTTATTGTTTTAATATTGATGATTTTGGCATACAGCTCATGAAAACCCAAATGTCCTATCTCACAAAATTAGCATATTTCATCCCACCAATAAAAGAGAAGGGTTTTTAAAACAAAAAAAAGTCAACCTTCAAATAATTATGTTCAGTTATGCACTCAATACTTGGTCGGGAATCCTTTTGCAGAAATGACTGCTTCAATGCGGCGTGGCATGGAGGCAATCAGCCTGTGGCACTGCTCAGGTGTTATGGAGGCCCAGGATGCTTCGATAGCGGCCATAAGCTCATCCAGAGTGTTGGGTCTTTCGTCTCTCAACGTTCTCTTCACAATATCCCACAGATTCTCTATGGGGTTCAGGTCAGGAGAGTTGGCAGGCCAATTGGGCACAGTAATACCATGGTCAGTAAACCATTTACCAGTGGTTTTGGCACTGTGAGCAGGTGCCAGGTTGTGCTGAAAAATGAAATCTTCATCTCCATAAAGCTTTTCAGCAGATGGAAGCATGAACTCACTTTTGAACCAAAAACAGCGGCAGAAGCGCCTGACCTGGGCTACAGAGAAGCAGCACTGGACTGTTGCTCAGTGGTCCAAAGTCCTTTTTTCAGATAAAAGCAACTTTTAAATGGCATTCGGAAATCAAGGTGCCAGAGACTGGAGGAAGACTGGGGAGAGGGAAATGCCAAAATGCCTGAAGTCCAGTGTCAAGTACCCACAGTCAGTGATGGTCTGGGGTGCCATGTCAGCTGCTGGTGTTGGTCCACTGTGTTTTATCAAGGGCAGGGTCAATGCAGCTAGCTATCAGGAAATTTTGGAGCACTTCATGCTTCCATCTGCTGAAAAGCTTTATGGAGATGAAGATTTCATTTTTCAGCACAACCTGGCACCTGCTCGCAGTGCCAAAACCACTGGTAAATGGTTTACTGACCATGGTATTACTGTGCTCAATTGGCCTGCCAACTCTCCTGACCTGAACCCCATAGAGAATCTGTGGGATATTGTGAAGAGAAAGTTGAGAGACGCAAGATCCTACACTCTGGATGAGCTTAAGGCCGCTATCGAAGCATCCTGGGCCTCCATAACACCTGAGCAGTGCCACAAGCTGATTGCCTCCATGCTACGCCGCATTGAAGCAGTCATTTCTGCAAAAGGATTCCCGACCAAGTATTGAGTGCATAACTGAACATAATTTATTTGAAGGTTGACTTTTTTTTGTTTTAAAAACACTTCTCTTTTATTGGTGGGATGAAATATGCAAATTTTTTGAGATAGGAAATTTGGGTTTTCATGAGCTGTATGCCAAAATCATCAATATTAAAACAATAAAAGGCTTGAACTACTTCAGTTGTGTGTATTTGAATCTAAAATATATGAAAGTCTAATGTTTATCAGTACATTACAGAAAATAATGAACTTTAACACAATATGCTAATTTTTTGAGAAGATCCTGTACATACTTGGAGGAGAGAGATACTAGCAGCAGTGTGGTAGATTATGCCGTCACAGACACAGACCCCATAAACATCAATGCCCTCATAGTCACCCCTGAAACACACCTGTCAGACCACAGCCAAATCTTGCTGTACCTGAAATCCACCGATAAACCAACCACACAGCAGCCTCACCAGACCGGTCTCTACAAGCTGCCACCACCCTTCAAATGGCCCAAACAGTCTGCCACCGAATACACCAACATGACCAAAACTGCCAAAATCCAAGAACTGCTGACAAACTTTTATAACAACCCATATGAACCAAACCAACAAGGTGTCATCCATGCAGTGAAGGACTTCAGTAACATCCTACATACCATGGCAGTACAAGCAGGCCTCAAGCAGACCAACTTCAAGAGATCCACAAATAAACAGTCCCAAAAATGGTTTGACAGTGAATGCAAGGCCCTACGTAATTCTCTAAGGGCAGCCTCTAACTAAAAGCACAGAGACCCCAACAACCGGGACCTAACGGTAGCCCATGACCACCTACAGAGACCATATAAAAACACCCTCAGGCGGAAAAAACAGAGCCACATCTCCCACAAACTCCAACAGCTGGAGGACTCCCTCCAAGACAACTCATTCTGGGAGACCTGGAACCATATCGGCGCAAAGCCTAAAAAGAGCCCTCTTCATATCCAAAATGGCCACATCTGGCTCCACTACTTCAGGGACCTCTACAAAGACATCCCAGAAAATGCCCATACCCTGGAGCAGAAACAAATAGCTGCAAAACTGAAGGACATGGAGGAGACAATCAAGGACTTTCAAAACCCTCTGGATACACCAATCACGGTGCAGGAAATAAGAGAAAGAACAAAGCTGATAAAATGCAAGAAAGCCAGCGGTACAGATGGCATCCTGCCGGAGATGATCAAATACAGCTCCCCAGATATACATGAGGCACTCGCAAAACTATTCAACCTCATCCTTAGTGCTGGCTCCTTTCCTCAGGCCTGGAGCGAAGGCCTCATAACACCCATCTACAATAATGGGGACAGATAAATCTGTGTCAGCAGCACACTGGGGAAACTGTTTAACAGCATCATCAATAAAAGGATCCTCTCCTTCCTCACACAGCAGAATGTACTCAGCAAAAGCCAAGCCAGGTTCATGCCAAACCACCGCACAACCGACCACATCTACACACTGCACAGCCTCATCAAGACCCATGTCCACAGCTCACGTGGCAAAATACAGGCTTGCGTTGTTGATTTTAAGAAGGCGTTTGACTCGGTGTGGCACCCAGGCCTTTTCCTAAAACTCCTAGAGAGTGGAATAGGAGGAAAAACCTATGATGTCATCAAGAGTTCATATACTGGGAACCAATGCAGTGTGAAAGTGGATGGGAAGAGAAGTGCTTTCTTCAAGCATGGTCGAGGAGTCAGGCAGGGCTGCAGTCTGAATCCAACGTTCTTTAACATATACATTAACCAACTGGCTGTAGCCCTGGAATCCTCCCCAGCTCCAGGCCTCCTCCTGCATGACCGTGAGGTGAAGTTCCTGCTGTATGCAGATGACCTTGTGCTGCTCTCCCCAACAGAGAAAGGGCTACAGGATAGCCTGGCAGTATTGCAGAGTTTCTGTACCACATGGGCACTACCCATTAACCCAAAGAAGACAAAAGTGATGGTGTTCCAGAGGAAGAATGGAAATAAAACCCCCACCTCCTCATTTATATTAAATGGCTCCCCACTGGTGTCCACCAACAGCTACACCTACCTGGGGCTGGAGATCAACCAATCAGAAAGCTTTAAACCAGCAGTACAGGCCCTGAAAGAAAAAGCCTGCAGAACATTTTATGCCATCAGAAGACAGCTTTACAACCTAAAACCACCAGTGAGAGTGTGGGTAAAGATATTTGACAGCATCATCACCCCAATCCTGCTCTATAGCAGTGAGGTATGGGGCCCAGTCACCTACCCAGACCAATCAAAATGGGACTCCAGCCCAACAGAAATCTTCCATCTAGAGTTCTGCAAGTATCTTCTGCAAGTCCATCGCAGCATTTCGAATTCAGCTTGCCGGGCAGAGCTAGGCAGGTTCCCACTATGGCTTACTATCCAGCAGAGGGCACTCTCATACTGGGCGCATATACAGAGCAGCAACCCCAGCACTTACCACCATAAAGCTTCACTGAGCTAGGGGGCGAGGCCATACCACGCGCATTCAAGCAAAAAGACATCAGCAGCCAGCCAAGGCCACCAACACAGACTGACAAAAGCCCAAATAAAACGGATTATAGAAAGCTGCAAGGAACGATACATACAGGAATGGAGAAGTGACATAAAGAATTCCAAGAAACTCGCTGTCTACCAATCACTACAGAGGGAGTACACAATGGCTCCATATCTGGAGAGGCTACACCACCAAAAAGACAGGCAGACCCTGAGCCTGTACTGTCTGAGCGCCCACAACCTGGAGTAGAGACAGGGCAGCACAGACAGACATGGAAGCCCCGGGAGGAGAGACTGTGCAGACAATGTGACCAGGAGGTCTTGGAGGATGAGGCCCACTTCCTGCAGCAAATACGCACCTATGAGGACCGCGCAATTCCAGAGACTCTCCGCCCACATCCAGGATTTTACCTCCACAGATGGGGAGAGGAAACTACATCCTACTCGGGGAGGAGGAAACAACCGTGCAGTTAGCTGCCCGGATGGCATGCATCCTTGGGTCCTAAGGGAATTAGGTTCAGTTATAGATAAACCCCTTTATCTTATCTTTTGTGACTCTCTTTCAACTGGCAGAGTCCCAGTGGATTGGCGTACAGCCCACGTTTTCCCATTATTTAAGAAGGGCAAAAAAATCTGATCCAGGAAATTATAGACCTGTAAGCTTAACATCAGTTGTATGCAAACTATTTGAGGGGTTTCTAAGAGATACTATACATGACTTCATAGTAGAAAATAATCTTATTTCTCAGCATCAACATGGGTTTACTAAAGACAGGTCCTGTTGGACTAACATGCTCAGCTTTTATGAGGTAGTGAATGCTAATATGGATATTGGGAATGCTGTAGATGTGATATACTTGGACTTTGCAAAGGCCTTCGACACTGTTCCACACTAGAGATGTAGCGAACGGTTCGCCGGCGAACGGTTCCAGGCGAACTTTGGGGGTTCGCGTTCGCCTGCACCATGCGAACTTTTTCGGAAGTTCGATTCACCCCATAATGCACTATGAGGGTCAACTTTGACCCTCTGCATCACAGTCAGCAGGCACATTGTAGCCATTCGGGCTACACTAAGACCTGGAGCCCCCCCCCCCCCCCCCTTATATAAGGCAGGCTCGCTGGCCATGACACTCACTCGTGTGCCTGCTGCAAATAGACAGACTAGGGAGAGCTGCTGCAGATTTTTTCTCCTAGGGAAAGATTAGTTAGGCTCTTGGCTTGCTCCTGGCTGATTGTTATTGCTAAAATAGCACCCCTCAACAGCTCTTTTGAGAGCTCTAATGTTTTCCTGATGTGTTTGTTTTTTGTGTGTGTTGCTCACTGACACTGACATTATACAGCCCTATCTGTTGCAGCTGGACCTTGGTAATTGTTATTACTGTGCTAGCAGCACGGTGGCGTAGTGGTTAGCTCTCTCGCCTTGCAGCGCTGGGTCCCTGGTTCGAATCCCAGCCAGGGCACTATCTGCAAAGAGTTTGTATGTTCTCTCCGTGTCTGCGTGGGTTTCCTCCGGGCACTCCGGTTTCCTCCCACATTCCAAAAACATACGGATAGGCTAATTGGCTCCCCCTAAAAAAAAAAAAAAAAATTGGCCCTAGACTACAGTACTTACACTACATAATATAGACATATGGCAATGGTAGGGATTAGATTGTGAGCTCCTTTGAGGGACAGTTAGTGACAAGATATATATATATATATATATACATACATTGTACAGCGCTGCGTAATATGTCGGCGCTATATAAATACTAAATAATAATAATAATAATAATAGCCAGCCCTTGCCCCCATCTATACTGGGACACCTACCTATGCCTACCTAACTACTGGGGCACCTACTTACCTATACGGGGACACCTACCTACCTATACTAGGACACCTACCTATGCCTACCTACCTATACTGGGACTCCTACCTATGCCTAGCTAACTACTGGGACACCTACCTATGCCTACCTACCTATACTGGGTCCCCTACCTATGCCTAGCTAACTACTGAGGCACCTACCTACCTATACTGGGTCTCCTACCTATGCCTAGCTAACTACTGGGACACCTACCTATGCCTACCTACCTATACTGGGTCTCCTACCTATGCCTAGCTAACTACTGAGGCACCTACCTACCTATACTGGGTCTCCTACCTATGCCTAGCTAACTACTGGGACACCTACCTATGCCTACCTACCTATACTGGGACTCCTACCTATGCCTAGCTAACTACTGAGGCACCTACCTATGCCTACCTATACTGGGACTCCTACCTATGCCTACCTACATACAAGAAGATAATAAGGTCGTTGCTTCATTGTGGACAGACCAAATTTGATCAGCTGGACAGTCACTGTTCTATCATTGAGCTACCACAGCCCGGCGACCATATGGGCTGGAAAACTGCCACGGCCTGCACTCTGGCCATGTTGTGCATCAGTCCAGCACGGCCGTCACTACGCAAACAGCTGTTTGCGGCGCGTTACACAGTGAGTTTGGTGTGTCAGTGTGAAGCAGAACTCTAATTACACTCCCTGATTGATGTATACCCATGCAAGATGTTTGAAAGCACTTTAGGCCTGCAATTTAGCATTCAATGTGATTTCTGCCCTTAAAACGCTGCTTTGCGTCAAATCCAGATTTTTCCCCGGGACTTTGGGCATGTATCTCACTCCACCATGCCCCCCTCCAGGTGTTAGACCCCTTGAAACATCTTTTCCATCACTTTTGTGGCCAGCATAATTTTTTCTATTTTTCAAAGTTCGCATCCCCATTGAAGTCTATTGCGGTTTGCGAACTTTTCCGCGAACCGAACCTTCCGCCAAGGTTCGCGAATCGGGTTCGCGAACCGAAAATCGAAGGTTCACGACATCTCAACTCCACACAACAGTCTGGTGCAAAAGTTGAGGATGCAAGGAATGGGGAAGAGTCTGTGTGCATGGATAGGGAACTAGCTAATGGACAGAAAACAGAGTTGTGGTCAATGGATTGTACTCAAAATGGGAGACTGTTAGCAGTGGGATACCACAGGGGTCTGTTCTGGGTCCAGTGCTCTTCAATTTATTTATTAATGACCTAGTAGATGCAGTAATAAGCAATGTTGCTATTTTTGCAGATGATACAAAATTGTGCAGAATCATCAACTCTCAGGAAGATAGTGTCATATTGCAACAGGATCTGGATATGATGGCTATATGGGCACATACATGGCCAGGGCCGGCCCGCTCATGAGGCGGGGTGAAACTTTTGCCTCAGGCGGCATATTTTTAGGGGCGGCATCCGCCCGTCGGTGGGTGCGGGGAGCCGGCCGCCGAGCTGGAGGGGTAGCGGGCAGGACGGGGGTATTGGGCCTGGCGGGGGGGGGGGGGGGGTCGGACCCCCCCCCTCCCTCGCCTCTGTCCCCCGTCCTCCGCTCCCCTCCAGCCTTAAATAGATCAGAAGCGCTACTCGTAAGAGGCAGTGGGCGGGGAGGACTCACCTCTTCCTCGATCCAGCGTGCGCTCAGTATAGGTAGCTAGGAAGACGTCCCCCCTTGCCCACGCTGTGCACACTGCTCCCCCTTCTCTGACTCTGAGCTGCCTCCCCTCCAGGCTCCAACGCAGGCTCAGCCGGCAATTTGGATGGACATCAGCCCAGGAAATACAGGCATTATGGACAGCAGGTTTTTAGGGGTTTTTTTCTGACAGTCCGTATTTTTATGGACGGTTGGCAACCCTGATGTGTGGGATCACTAAATTGCTAAAGTTTACAAAAAATTATGCATAATGTTATGAAATTACGAATGGATCGCATGCCCCCCAACCGTCCCGTTTTCGGTGGGACTGTCCCGGGTTTGGGGGCCCTTCCTGCTATCCCGCTGCCACCCCCTGAAGTCCCGGGCTAGGCAGCCTCAGAGCTGACTGAAAAAAAAAATCGTTGCTCCAGCCGCGCAATGCGGGGAGTGGGGGCTGCATCATTCCTCCCTCCCTCCCTCCGGCTCTCTGAATCAGCTGCCTACTGTGTGTGCCCCCCCCCCCCCCCCCCCGAGATGCACAGTTTGCGCAGCGGTGGTCACATACCTGTCTATGCGCTCGTACGGAAGCCGGCTTCATTCTACTTCCTGTTTCCTATGACGTCATAGGAAACAGGAACTAGAAGAGAAGAGCCAGCTCCCATACGAGCGCATAGACAGGTATGTAACCACCGCTGCACAAACTGTGCATCTCGGGGGGGCACACACAGTAGGCAGCTGATTCAGAGAGCCGGAGGGAGGGAGGGAGGAATGATGCAGCCCCCACTCCCCGCATTGCTTGGCTGGAGCATCGATTTTTTTTGCCTCCTCTCTGCCCAGGCACCCTCCTGCCCAGCCTACCCACCCAAGTGGCACCCTCCTCCCCACCCAGATGCACTCTCCTCCCCACCCAAGTGGCACCCTCCTCCCAACCCAGATGCACCCTCCTCCCCACCCAAGTGGCACCCTCCTCCCCATCCAGATGCACCCTTCTCCCCACCCAAGTGGCACCCTCCTCCCCACCCAAGTGGCACCCTCCTCCCCACCCAAGTGGCACCCTCCTCGCCACCCAAGTGGCACCCTCCTCGCCACCCAGATGCACCCTCCTCCCCACCCAAAGTGGCACCCTCCTCCCCACCTTACCCATCCAAAGTGGCACCCTCCTCCCCACCAAGATGCACCCTCCTCCCCACCCAAAGTGGCACCCTCCTACCCACCCAAGGTGGCACCCTCCTACCCACCCAAGGTGGCACCCTCCTCCCCACCCAGATGCACCCTCCTCCCCACCCATAGTGGCACCCTCCTCCCCACCCAGATGCACCCTCCTCCTCACCCAAAGTGGCACCCTCCTACCCACCCAAAGTGGCACACTCCTCCCCACCCTAAGTGGCACCCTCCTCTCCACCCCTGGGCACCCTACTCTCCACCCAGTGGCATCCTCCTCCCCACCCATTGGCACCCTACTTTCCACCTAGTGGCACCCTCCACCCCACCCATGTGCACCCTACTCTCCACCCACAGGCACCTTCCTCCCACCCAGTGGCACCCTCCTCCCCACCCATGGACACCCTACTCTCCACCCACAATGGCACCCTCCTCCCCATCCACGGGCACGTTCCTCCTCACCTACTGGCACCCTCCTCCCCACCTACTGGCACCCACCTCCCCCCCACGGGCACCTTCCTCCCCACCCAGTGGCACCCTTCTCCCAACCCACTGGCACCCTCCTCCCTCCCATTGTCACGCTCCTGCAAAAGCAGGGGTGTGGCTTAAGGCCGCACAGGGGGTGTGGCTTAAATGTCCCTCTTTGGCATTTTGAAAAGTTGGGGGGTATGGGATTGCACAAAATCAATTACATTTCCAAACTGTAATTATGTGTGGCCATAATTGCAAAGCTTTACACAAAATTTTGCATAATCATAATTAGCCGATTACAATCATCACTATAGGTCACTAATGAGTGGGCCCCAGACTCCTTGCTGCCAAGAGGCCACAGGTTATTGTGAGAAATTCCGTGTAGACTGATTGAACAATCATAGGTCTGGTCAGGAAGTGTCCTGGCAATGCAGTCAATAAACCTATGTTCATATACAGATCATGAGTCAGGAGTTATCAATTGCTGTATCATCTCATAACTTCATGCAGCAACCAAAGGTGGGTTCAAATGCAGTTTCTGGAGGTTGGATGCCTGAATTTCCGGTGGGGATAGTCCCACTGTAATGCAGAGCACTGTTTACTCTTGCACAGATAACAGCAAGTGCATACAGATTTGTTCTTGCCTGCTTAGGCAGGACAGTGTGCAGGTATCAGATAGTGTTGGGCGAACACTGTTCGGGTTCTGCAGAACATCACCCTGTTCGGGTGATGTTCGAGTTCGACCGAACACCTGATGGTGTTCGGCCAAACCGTTCGGCCATATGGCCGAACTAAGAGCGCATGGCCGAACGTTCGGCTAGCGCTGTGATTGGCCGAACGGGTCACGTGGTTCGGACCCGAACGCGCTCTGATTGGCCGAACGGGTCACGTGGTTCGGGTAAATAAATACCCGATCCACGTCATTTCTCCGCCATTTGTCTGTGGGTTTAGCTTTGGGTAGGCAGGCAGGGTAGTTCTCTCTCCAGCCAGGCTAGCCAGGGTCCCCCCAGTCATTGTGTCGCTGCTGGGAACAGTAGTACACCGCTCACCCACACTATATAGCATTGTGTTTACTGCCACTCTGTGTACACCGCTCACCCACCACTGTATAGCATTGTGTTTACTGCCACTCTGTGTCTCTGCTGGGAACAGTAGTACACCGCTCACCCGCCACTGTATAGCATTGTGCTCTGTGTCGCTGCTGGGAATAGTAGTACACCGCTCACCCACCACTGTATAGCATTGTGCTCTGTGTCGCTGCTGGGAATAGTAGTACACCGCTCACCCACCACTGTATAGCATTGTGCTCTGTGTCGCTGCTGGGAACAGTAGTACACCGCTCACCCACCACTGTATAGCATTGTGCTCTGTGTCGCTGCTGGGAATAGTAGTACACCGCTCACCCACCACTGTATAGCATTGTGCTCTGTGTCGCTGCTGGGAACAGTAGTACACCGCTCACCCACCACTGTATAGCATTGTGCTCTGTGTCGCTGCTGGGAATATTAGTACACCGCTCACCCACCACTGTATAGCATTGTGCTCTGTGTCGCTGCTGGGAATAGTAGTTCAAGAGGGTGTGAAACCGTTAGCGTTACCGGTCCCTTTTCCTGGAACCTCTTATCTGTATTACATTTATGACTGCATGGCGACAAAAAGCATGTTGCCTGTGCAAAGAAAAATGACATTTTCCGCATTTAAAAGACATTTTTTCCTTTGAAACTTTACAATCAATTTTCTCAAAAACTATAAGCTCTTTTTCAAATATTTTTTTTCCTCTTGTACCCACTTCCAAGGTGCACATACCCAGTAAATTGGGGTATGTAGCATGTAAGGAGGCTTTACAAAGCATGAAAGTTCGGGTCCCCATTGACTTCCATTATGTTTGGAGTTCGGCTCGAACACCCGAACATCGCGGCCATGTTCGGCCTGTTCGGCCCGAACCCGAACATCTAGATGTTCGCCCAACACTAGTATCAGAGCATAAAACTATGACCAGGAACAAGTTTCCAATACTCTGTAAGTATAGTACAGACATTCAAAGTTAGCAACAAAGTTTGGAAAATATGTATCAGAGTTTTGTAGTCACATTTTATACATTGTCAAGTGTAAGGTGTGCAGCATCCTTTTTTATTAGTAGAGGAAGCATTCTTACTAGACATTACAGTGCATGCATGTTACACTTTACAATAAGAATCATCATGATCTAGTGGTTATTTGATCAACCAAGTACAGTATGTCTAGTACAACTCAACACGTAGTTACCCTCCCCTACTGGCTCTGGCCTTAGTGGGCATATTCTAGCCCTAAAGTATGGCTGGCTTGTGAGTAGACCTGGGCAAATTTACTTTACAAAGTCTTAACCAAGATATTTCTTGCTTGTTACATACATATAAAGGGTCACCATGGAGATGAAACCGTATGATGTAAAACGCAGGATACTGTAAAAGAGATATGACTGCAGCAACTGACATCATCAGTCCATAGAGTTTTCCAAAGTGCTTGGATGGAAATCTAAGGCACAAACAAAAAATAAAATAAAATTTAAAATAAGTGGAAAGCAAACAAACAAACTTAATAATTCAGTCCTGAAAATCTGACAGATTGTAGTTTGCATCATCCAGCAGTGTAAATTCCAACAAAATTTTTAACTTTACATTGTTCTCCCTTTAAGAGACCTCCAGTCACGTATGTAAACACATTTTTTTTAATGAGGTTATAGAAACATAAGCTCTATGGGCTTGATTCCCAAAGGTTTTTCACCTCTTTTCCTTGTTTTCCTCTGTTTTCACCTGATCTATGTTACACTTTTAAGCTTCCAAATAGCACCCATTGCGTGCACCCGTCCACCCGGCCGTCCTCCCCCTGACTGTCCTGCTCCATCCAAAGGGTGCCCCTGCGGCACATGCACAGTAGCGCAAACGCAGGAACACTCACACACATGGACACACACGGACGCAGAGACAAAGGGGCTTTATTATGCATAATTAAGGTAAGAAAAATAATATTGAAATGACGATAATCAGGAACAACTTACTTTGAGTGATTATTTTGGTTGCAAATGTGCTGAGAGGGTATTTTTATCAATTAGGTGATAAATAAGTCATTTATGAGACTTTTGTAAATAGAGCCCTATGTATTCAACCAATGATGCAGGAAGATATGTTCATGATATTATACAAGTTAATACATCATAAGCAAGAATTTAATAGCTCCACTCTACTTTGGTCATCCACCATTGAATTCTCTCCCTTATTGACATGCATTTCTGCATGACTCGTGCGGTAAGTACAGCTCATTTGGTAAAACACTGCATCCTTTGCATAAGCATTGTGGCGATATGGATATTTCTGTTGCGTCACGTTCCATTTCGTGAACTGTGAAAGTCTTCATAGACTTTCATGTCCATTTGGGCAAACTGAGGGCGGGAAACACTACCACGATGCAACTCAACATGTCGAATGTGCAAGGGGCCTAGAGCAGAGAATTTGAATTATGAATGATGAATGAAGAAAATACTCAAAAGAGTAACTAGTTAAAAAGGTACTGTAGGTCACACCATTGTCTAAAACCAACTACATTTTATTAAATCAATCTATTATAAAATATTAGTTACATATAACATTAAAAGAAAAGAAAGGAAAAAAAAAAACTAGGTAGGTGTTCACAACAGGTTTCACACAAACATATGGCCTATACTGATTAAATTTCAGTTCACGTGTTGGTTTTCACTTAGAAGTAGGACCACATACTGTAATTTTGGTTCCTTGAAACAATAATTAATAACATTCTGGCCAATATTATCATTAGCCATAGGTTTTTGTTGCATTTTTGCAAGTGCAAAAAAGAACTTTAATTATGTCCCCCAATAATTTAGGGGGTTGTAAGTTGAAACTTAACTGTACACACACGATGAGGCATGTTTTTGTTATGATTTTAATGGTAAAGTGTTTTTGAATGGGTAGCAATGTGCAAAGGTGGTAACACATTTCAAAAAATGATTGGCCAATGTTTTTACAAATATAAAAGCTCTATGTATTTTGATTGTTGACACAATCTGACCCAGATATTCATTATCTGTTGACTCTTACAGTACATGCAGGGGCTACTATTTGTAAGGAAACGCGGAAGAGCCGCCGCCATGAGTCGGTGGGAGGCGGCTCTTTCCGCACACGGCATGGCGGAGCACGGTGAGGCAGCCGCCTCCACTCAGTGTGAGGCGGCTGTCTCCATACGGAGCATGGCAGAGCAACCGCCGCATTGGACGTGGCGGTTAGCGGTGCTGGTGTGGCTGGGACACGTAGTCTTAGAGTGACGCGCGCGCACTGAGGCAGGGATTATAGGACAGCCAGAAGTGAGTCAGCTGACCAGGCTGGTCAGCTGACACTGGCTCCACATCTCATTGGTCCAGCACTTAGGGAGGTGCTGGAGAGATGCCTGTGTATATATACTGCCGGCTGTTCAGTTACTGGTTGTCTGGCGTTGCGAACACAACGTGCTAGCACTCAGACCCTAGTCAGATCCTAAAGTGTGCCGGGACCAGCTGGAGCTGTAATCCTACACTTAGCTAGATTCTGTTGATAGCTTAAAGTACTAGTTTGATTGTGATATCTGTTATGACCTTTTGGCTTGCCTGACTATCTCCTGAACTCTGATTCTGTACCTCGATATTTCTGATACCCTGTTGCCGAACCCTGCCTGTTTATCAGACTCCGCATCTGCCTTCTGAATCTGTACTTTATCTGTCTGTGTGTTTACTACCTGGCTTGTCCGACCTCGAGAACCGACCTTACTGTTAGAGGCGGTTCCCAATCCTGTTAGTGACACCTCCCCCTGAGTGTCACTATCAGAGAGTCCTTCCTATCTTAGCTTGACTCCTCCCTCCTAGGAGAATTCAGGCCTTCGGAAGGAATCCGTGCAGTACTCCTTACTGCCTTGAGGCCTAGGCCTCTTAGTGTTACAGCTACACCAAACACTACACTCTACTCAGGTGTCCAGAGGTTAGCTAGTATATCAGATTATCGGTGATAATGCAGATCATCTATAATCTGGTATATATCTGTATTCCCAGTGATACTGCAGATCACCGGTAATCAGATCCTCTCTGTGCTACACCGTTCGTTACAGAACGCCAGACCAAAAAAACAATTTGGACGCACGCACTGACCGTCTGGGCGCACTAGCCACTTTGGTGGATAACATCAACCAAGTGCTGGGTAATCACCAGGCGTTAATTAATGCCCTATCAGGGTCCGTGCAAGCCCTCCAGACGTCAGTGGATGAGGTGCGATCCCCTCCTAGTGTTGATATACGTATGCCCGTACCTGAAAGATTTTCTGGTCACAGATCTGACTTTCGTAATTTTAGGAGTAGAGTGTTATCCTATTTCGAGTTGAGACTAGTGTTGGGCGAACAGTGTTCGCCACTGTTCGGGTTCTGCAGAACATCACCCTGTTCGGGTGATGTTCGGGTTCGGCCGAACACCTGATGGTGTTCGGCCAAACTGTTCGGCCATATGGCCGAACTAAGAGCGCATGGCCGAACGTTACCCGAACGTTCGGCTAGCGCTGTGATTGGCCGAACGGGTCACGTGTAGTGTTGGACGAACATCTAGATGTTCGGGTTCGGGCCGAACATGGCCGAACTCCGAACATAATGGAAGTCAATGGGGACCCGAACTTTCGTGCTTTGTAAAGCCTCCTTATATGCTACATACCCCAAATTTACAGGGTATGTGCACCTTGGGAGTGGGTACAAGAGGAAAAAAAAATTAGCAAAAAGAGCTTATAGTTTTTGAGAAAATCGATTTTAAAGTTTCAAAGGGAAAACTGTCTTTTAAATGCGGGAAATGTCTGTTTTCTTTGCACAGGTAACATGCTTTTTGTCGGCATGCAGTCATAAATGTAATACATATAAGAGGTTCCAGGAAAAGGGACCGGTAACGCTAACCCAGCAGCAGCACACGTGATGGAACAAGAGGAGGGTGGCGCAGGAGGAGAAGGCCACGCTTTGAGACACAACAACCCAGGCCTTGCATGAGGACAAGAAGCGTGCGGATAGCAATTTGCATTTTGTCGCCATGCAGTCATAAATGTAATACAGATGAGAGGTTCAATAAACAGGGACCGGAAACGCTAACCCATCACAGATGTTCATTGTTCATGTTACTTGGTTGGGGTCCGGGAGTGTTGCGTAGTCGTTTCCAATCCAGGATTGATTCATTTTAATTTGAGTCAGACGGTCTGCATTTTCTGTGGAGAGGCGGATACGCCGCCGATCTGTGACGATGCCTCCGGCAGCACTGAAACAGCGTTCCGACATAACGCTGGCTGCCGGGCAAGCCAGCACCTCTATTGCGTACATTGCCAGTTTGTGCCAGGTGTCTAGCTTCGATACCCAATAGTTGAAGGGTGCAGATGGATTGTTCAACACAGCTACGCCATCTGACATGTAGTCCTTGACCATCTTCTCCAGGCGATCGGTGTTGGAGGTGGATCTGCACGCTTGCTGTTCTGTGGGCTGCTGCATGGGTGTCAGAAAATTTTCCCACTCCAAGGACACTGCCGATACCATTCCCTTTTGGGCACTAGCTGCGGCTTGTGTTGTTTGCTGCCCTCCTGGTCGTCCTGGGTTTGCGGAAGTCAGTCTGTCGGCGTACAACTGGCTAGAGGAGGGGGAGGATGTCAATCTCCTCTCTAAAGTCTCAACAAGGGCCTGCTGGTATTCTTCCATTTTGACCTGTCTGGCTCTTTCTTCAAGCAGTTTTGGAACATTGTGTTTGTACCGTGGATCCAGAAGGGTATAAACCCAGTAATTGGTGTTGTCCAGAATGCGCACAATGCGTGGGTCACGTTCAATGCAGTCCTAGGCCGAAGAGGTCATAGCCTAGGGTCACAAAACCTGTTTATTGGGCAATTTCAATGGTGGCGAGTCTGACGTACATAAATCGCAGCAATGGCCGTTAGCAACGTCTGAATCTCACGAAATGTCTCATGCAGGTAGAAGACATATTGTTAGACTTGGGCTCCAAAGATGGGTTCCCTACATCTCTGCAAACCAGAGTTACAGGGCTCCAAATTTGGTAAAATCCCCCATAGGCTTTCATTGGGCCTCCTATTTACAGTTCCAAAATCTCACATCTTTTCAAAGGGCAATTGCTCAGCAGTGGCAAATTTTCTAGCATTGTAGGGACCCTTAGGGGGAACATGACTGGTGAGTTTCGGGCCCCTAGGCCAAAGAGGTCATAGCCTAGGGTCACAAAAACCTGTTTATTGGGGCTATTTCAATGGTAGTGATGGTGACGTACATAAATCGCAGCAATGGCCGTTAGCAAAGTCTGAATCTCACGAAATGTCTCATGCAGGTAGAAGACATATTGTTAGACTTGGATTCCAAAGATGGGGTCCCTACATCTCTGCAAACCAGAGTTACAGGGGTCCAAAATTGGTAAAATCCCCCATAGAATTTCATTGGCTCCCTATTTCACTTTCCAAAATCTCACATCTTTTCAAAGGGCAATGGCTCAGCAGTACCAAATTTTCTAGCATTGTAGGGACCCTTAGGGGGAACATGACTGGTGAGTTTCGGGCCCCTAGGCCAAAGAGGTCATAGCCTAGGGTCACAAAAACCTGTTTATTGGGGCTATTTCAATGGTAGTGATGGTGACGTACATAAATCGCAGCAATGGCCGTTAGCAAAGTCTGAATCTCACGAAATGTCTCATGCAGGTAGAAGACATATTGTTAGACTTGGATTCCAAAGATGGGGTCCCTACATCTCTGCAAACCAGAGTTACAGGGGTCCAAAATTGGTAAAATCCCCCATAGGATTTCATTGGCTCCCTATTTCACTTTCCAAAATCTCACATCTTTTCAAAGGGCAATGGCTCAGCAGTACCAAATTTTCTAGCATTGTAGGGACCCTTAGGGGGAACATGACTGGTGAGTTTCGGGCCCCTAGGCCGAAGAGGTCATAGCCTAGGGTCACAAAAACCTGTTTATTGGGGCTATTTCAATGGTAGTGATGGTGACGTACATAAATCGCAGCAATGGCCGTTAGCAAAGTCTGAATCTCACGAAATGTCTCATGCAGGTAGAAGACATATTGTTAGACTTGGATTCCAAAGATGGGGTCCCTACATCTCTGCAAACCAGAGTTACAGGGGTCCAAAATTGGTAAAATCCCCCATAGGCTTTCATTGGGCCTCCTATTTACCGTTCCAAAATCTCACACCATTTCAAAGGGCAATGGCTCAGCAGTGGCAAAACTCACCAGTCATGTTTCCCCTAAGGGTCCCTACAATGCTAGAAAATTTGGTACTGCTGAGCCATTGCCCTTTGAAAAGATGTGAGATTTTGGAAAGTGAAATAGGGAGCCAATGAAATCCTATGGGGGATTTTACCAATTTTGGACCCCTGTAACTCTGGTTTGCAGAGATGTAGGGACCCCATCTTTGGAATCCAAGTCTAACAATATGTCTTCTACCTGCATGAGACATTTCGTGAGATTCAGACTTTGCTAACGGCCATTGCTGCGATTTATGTACGTCACCATCACTACCATTGAAATAGCCCCAATAAACAGGTTTTTGTGACCCTAGGCTATGACCTCTTCGGCCTAGGGGCCCGAAACTCACCAGTCATGTTCCCCCTAAGGGTCCCTACGATGCTAGAAAATTTGCCACTGCTGAGTAATTGCCCTTTGAAAAGATGTGAGATTTTGGAACTGTAAATAGGAGGCCCAATGAAAGCCTATGGGGGATTTTACCAAATTTGGAGCCCTGTAACTCTGGTTTGCAGAGATGTAGGGAACCCATCTTTGGAGCCCAAGTCTAACAATATGTCTTCTACCTGCATGAGACATTTCGTGAGATTCAGACGTTGCTAACGGCCATTGCTGCGATTTATGTACGTCAGACTCGCCACCATTGAAATTGGCCAATAAACAGGTTTTGTGACCCTAGGCTATGACCTCTTCGGCCTAGGACTGCATTGAACGCGACCCACGCATTGTGCGCATTCTGGACAACACCAATTACTGGGTTTATACCCTTCTGGATCCACGGTACAAACACAATGTTCCAAAACTGCTTGAAGAAAGAGCCAGACAGGTCAAAATGGAAGAATACCAGCAGGCCCTTGTGGAGACTTTAGAGAGGAGATTGACATCCTCCCCCTCCTCTAGCCAGTTGTACGCCGACAGACTGACTTCCGCAAACCCAGGACGACCAGGAGGGCAGCAAACAACACAAGCCGCAGCTAGTGCCCAAAAGGGAATGGTATCGGCAGTGTCCTTGGAGTGGGAAAATTTTCTGACACCCATGCAGCAGCACACAGAACAGCAAGCGTGCAGATCCACCTCCAACACCGATCGCCTGGAGAAGATGGTCAAGGACTACATGTCAGATGGCGTAGCTGTGTTGAACAATCCATCTGCACCCTTCAACTATTGGGTATCGAAGCTAGACACCTGGCACAAACTGGCAATGTACGCAATAGAGGTGCTGGCTTGCCCGGCAGCCAGCGTTATGTCGGAACGCTGTTTCAGTGCTGCCAGAGGCATCGTCACAGATCGGCGGCGTATCCGCCTCTCCACAGAAAATGCAGACCGTCTGACTCAAATTAAAATGAATCAATCCTGGATTGGAAACGACTACGCAACACTCCCGGACCCCAACCAAGTAACATGAACAATGAACATCTATGATGGGTTAGCGTTTCCGGTCCCTGTTTATTGAACCTCTCATCTGTATTACATTTATAACTGCATGGCGACAAAATGCAAATTGCTATCCGCACGCTTCTTGTCCTCATGCAAGGCCTGGGTTGTTGTGTCTCAAAGCGTGGCCTTCTCCTCCTGCGCCACCCTCCTCTTGTTCCATCACGTGTGCTGCTGCTGGGTTAGCGTTACCGGTCCCTTTTCCTGGAACCTCTTATATGTATTACATTTATGACTGCATGCCGACAAAAAGCATGTTACCTGTGCAAAGAAAACAGACATTTCCCGCATTTAAAAGACAGTTTTCCCTTTGAAACTTTAAAATCGATTTTCTCAAAAACTATAAGCTCTTTTTGCTAATTTTTTTTTCCTCTTGTACCCACTCCCAAGGTGCACATACCCTGTAAATTTGGGGTATGTAGCATGTAAGGAGGCTTTACAAAGCACGAAAGTTCGGGTCCCCATTGACTTCCATTATGTTCGGAGTTCGGCCATGTTCGGCCCGAACCCGAATATCTAGATGTTCGCCCAACACTACACGTGACCCGTTCGGCCAATCACAGCGCTAGCCGAACGTTCGGGTAACGTTCGGCCATGCGCTCTTAGTTCGGCCATATGGCCGAACAGTTTGGCCGAACACCATCAGGTGTTCGGCCGAACCCGAACATCACCCGAACAGGGTGATGTTCTGCAGAACCCGAACAGTGGCGAACACTGTTCGCCCAACACTACTGTTCGGCCCGAACCCGAACATCTAGATGTTCGCCCAACACTAGTTGAGACCCCGATCTTCAGGAACTGAGGCCCAAAAGGTCACATTTATAAAAACCTTGTTATCGGGCGACTCTCGGACATGGGCATACAGTTTGCCCACCGGAGACCTAGCCCTTACCTCCGTAGAGGAATTTTTTAAGGCTATGGCAGTAATTTACGATGATCCGGATCTTGCCTCGAGCGGAAGCTCAAGCTGTTGCGTCAAGGCAAAGGTCTGGTCGAAGATTACGCAGCTGAATTTAGGAAATGGTCAGTTACAGCCAGGTGGGACACTTATGCCCTGTTAGATTGTTTCTTGTCAGGGCTGTCTGATGAGGTCTCTGATCTGATGCTAAGTCAGCCCGAGCCCAGAACAGTCGATGAGGCCATCTCAGCGGCCATCCGTATCGACCGCAGGCTGTGCTACCAAAAACAGACCAGAGGTAGTTCCCGGGTCAGAGTGGTGTCTTACACCATAGCCCCAGTGACCCCACCTCCTACTATCTCATCTCATCCGGTCTTGCCTCCAACCGAACCGATGCAGATTGGTTGGTCAAAGTTAACCCAGGTGGAGCGTAGACGGAGAATGACCGAACAGCTGTGTTTGTATTGTGCTGAAGGGGGGCACAGAGTACAAAACTGTCCTAATAAGCCGGGAAACGCTACCGCCTAGGAGTTATAGGGCGTAACACCCTAGGCGCCCAACTCATACCCCTAAAAGAAAAACGTTTACTCCTTCCCTGTACGATTACGTGGGGGGACAAATCTGAAGCCACGGAGGCCTTTATTGATTCAGGCTCCGCAGCTAATTTTATGAGTTCCGAGTTTACGGAGAAGTTGGGCATTCCACTCACCCCAGTCAAACCACCTATCCAGGTTACTGCCGTGGACGACTCCCCGCTACAAAGGGACCGTCCGCTGTCACAGACACCAGAGGTGGAAGTCACTATAGGGGTACTGCATAAGGAGAGTAAGTTTTTTTGTATTACATAGGACTACCTCCACAATTGTCTTAGGTATGCCCTGGCTGCAGCTCCATTCGCCACAGATTAGTTGGGCTACAGGACAATTAACCAGTTGGTCAGACTTCTGTTCCCAGCAGTGTATAGGGAAAGTGACTTTAGGTCAGACCAAGATTCATGTGGAGGGGGTTCCCGAGCAATACTCTGAATTCTCGGATGTGTTCTGTCCCAAGGCTGCTGATAGGTTGCCTCCTCATCGCCCTTTCGATTGCCCCATCGATCTCCGTGCCGGTTGTATGCCCCCTAGGGGTCACCTGTATAATTTGTCTGGACCAGAGAAGGTGGCTATGCAGGAGTACATCCGTGACAATCTAGCCAAAGGGTTCATTCGCCCCTCCCGGTCGCCTGCAGGGGCCGGTTTCTTTTTTGTTAAGAAAAAAAAGACGGAGGTCTTCGACCTTGCATCGATTACCGTGGCCTGAATAAAATCACGGTGAAGAATCGTTATCCGTTACCATTGATAGACGATTTATTCACGCAGGTCACAAACGCTAAGATCTTCTCAAAGTTAGATCTGAGGGGTGCATACAACCTGATCCGCATTAGAAAGGGCGATGAATGGAAGACGGCCTTCAACACACCCGACGGGCATTACGAGTACTTAGTGATGCCCTTCGGGTTGTGCAATGCGCCAGCCGTCTTCCAAGAATTAATCAACAAGGTATTCAGGGAGGTGTTGGGTAGATTTGTGCTGGTATACCTCGACGATATACTAATCTATTCCAACAACCTCTCCGAGCACAGGATCCACGTTAAATTTGTGTTGGACAAATTGCGGCAGAATATGCTTTATGCCAAGGTGGAGAAGTGTATTTTTGAGGTGACCACTGTCACGTTTTTAGGGTATGTGATTTCCACCTCAGGCCTGTCAATGCATCCTGCCAAGGTCACAGCTGTTTTGGAATGGCCACAGCCAGTGGGGTTGAAGCCCCTGCAGAGATTTTTGGGTTTTGCGAACTACTATAGGAGGTTCATAAAGGGGTACTCCACGATAATTGCCCACCTTACCAGTCTCACAAAAAAGGGGGCAGATACCAACCACTGGTCCCCTGAGGCTGTGGCAGCTTTTTCTCACTTGAAAAAATTGTTTTGCTCAGCGCCTATTTTGAGACATGTGGACACGTCCTTTCCCTTTATTGTGGAGGTTGATGCCTCGGAGGTTGGGGTGGGGGCGGTGCTGTCTCAACGGTCAGGGTTGCAGGGCAGATTACATCCATGCGCTTATTTTTCCCGTAGGTTTTCACCGGCAGAAAGAAACTACGATATAGGCAACCGGGAACTTCTGGCCATTAAATTGGCGTTTGAAGAATGGCGCCATTGGTTAGAAGGGGCAGAACATACAATCACGGTTTACACTGATCACAAGAATTTAGAATACATCGAGGGGGCTAAGAGACTAAGTCCCCGTCAGGCCCGTTGGTCTTTATTTTTTACGAGGTTCAGATTTATAATCACGTACACTCCAGGCAGCAAAAACATCAAGGCAGATGCCCTGTCCAGATGTTTCGAACCAGAGACAGCACAGCCCCCCGCTCCTGAGTCCATCATCCCGCAGAGGTTGGTGTTAGCAGCCACAGAGACCTGGGAAGATTGGGCAGAGGTTCTGGGTCCCTTTCAGCAGGATGTCCCTGAGGGAAAACCTGAGGGGGTTATGTTTATCCCACTACCGTTTCGTCTACAGGTGTTACAAATGTTTCACGCCCATAAGAATGCTGGTCACCCTGGAGCTGCCAGAACGCAGGATCTTGTTGCCAGGTGTGCTTGGTGGCCTTCTATGGCAACATACTGCAAGGAGTATGTCAGGGAATGTGCGGTATGTACTAAAAGTAAGCCCTCCCGGCTGGCACCTGTGGGAAGGTTACAGCCTTTGCCCACCCCGAGTGAGCCATGGACCCACCTGTCCATGGATTTTGTGGGGGAATTGCTCAGGTCTGAAGGCATGTCGGTCATTTGGGTGGTAGTCGACCGCTTTAGCAAAATGGCCCATTTTGTGCCCCTGAAAGGATTCCCCTCAGCTCAGGAACTGGCCGAATTGTTCATCATTCACGTTTTCCGGCTGCATGGCATTCCGGAAAACATCGTGTCAGATAGGGGAGTCCAATTTGTGTCTGGATTTTGGAGGGCATTTTGTCATCAAATGGGCATGGAGCTGTCATTCTCGTCAGGCTACCACCCACAGACCAATGGGCAAACGGAGAGGGTCAATCAGTCAATGGAACAATTTTTGAGATGTTATGTAGCTGAAGCACAGAATGATTGGGTCAAGTTTTTACCATTGGCTGAATTTGCGCACAATAATTTGAGAAGCTCCTCCTCAGGATTCTCTCCGTTTCAGGTAGTGACCGGGAGATTGCCTAAATTTTCCCCATTGCCAGTGGCCTTAGGCTTAGAGTGACGCGCGCGCACTGAGGCAGGGATTATAGGACAGCCAGAAGTGAGTCAGCTGACCAGGCTGGTCAGCTGACACTGGCTCCACATCTCATTGGTCCAGCACTTAGGGAGGTGCTGGAGAGATGCCGGTGTATATATACTGCCGGCTGTTCAGTTACAACGTGCTAGCACTCAGACCCTAGTCAGATCCTAAAGTGTTCCCGGGACCAGCTGGAGCTGTAATCCTACACTTAGCTAGATTCTGTTGATAGCTTAAAGTACTAGTTTGATTGTGATATCTGTTATGACCTTTTGGCTTGCCTGACTATCTCCTGAACTCTGATTCTGTACCTCGATATTTCTGATACCCTGTTGCCGAACCCTGCCTGTTTATCAGACTCCGCATCTGCCTTCTGAATCTGTACTTTATCTGTGTGTTTACTACCTGGCTTGTCCGACCTCGAGAACCGACCTTACTGTTAGAGGCAGTTCCCAGTCCTGTTAGTGACACCTCCCCCTAAGTGTCACTATCAGAGAGTCCTTCCTATCTTAGCTTGACTCCTCCCTCCTAGGAGAGTTCAGGCCTTCGGGAAGGAATCCGTGCAGTACTCCTTACTGCCTTGAGGCCTAGGCCTCTTAGTGTTACAGTTACACCAAACACTACACTCTACTCAGGTGTCCAGAGGTTAGCTAGTATATCGGATTATCGGTGATACTGCAGATCATCTATAATCTGGTATATATCTGTATTCCCAGTGATACTGCAGATCACCGGTAATCAGATGCTCTCTGTGCTACACCGTTCGTTACACTATTGTTCGGCAATCCAAATATCTGAATTTAAAGTGTGTACCATGCTTGAAGTGAACCTAAAGTGAGAGGGATATAGATGTTTTCTTATAAACAATAACATTTGCATGGCACTACTGATGATATATTTGGCTACAGTAGTGTCTGAAGGACACACCTGAAACGAGCATGCAGCTAATCCAGTCTGACTTCAGTCAGCATGCTTGTTGAGGGACTGTGGGTAAAAGTACTGTATATACTCACATATAAGCCTAACTTTTCAGCACAAACAATGTGCTGATAAGTTACCCCTCGGCTTTTATGTGAGTCAGCAGAGCAGAACGGATGGTGAAGCAGGTTTTGTTACTGGCAGAGGAGTTTAAGAATTGTGCACTAGTGATCCTGCTCTTGTCAGCTGGTTCCCTGCTGTGTCCGTGCCCCCATTAGAGTGGGGCCGAACCTCCGATTTTCGGTTCGCGAACCGGGTTCGCGAACTTACGCGTAAGGTTTGGTTCGCGTAAAAGTTCGCGAACCGCAATAGACTTCAATGGGGATGCGAACTTTGAAAAAAAAAATTATGCTGGCCACAAAAGTGATGGAAAAGATGTTTCAAGGGGTCTAACACCTGGACCCCCAGGTGGAGGAGTGGGATACATGCCAAAAGTCCCCGGGAAAAATCTGGATTTGACGCAAAGCAGCGTTTTAAGGGCAGAAATCACATTGAATGATAAATGACAGGCCTAAAGTGCTTTAAAACATCTTGCATGTGTATACATGAATCAGGTAGTGTAATTAAGGTACTGCTTCACACTGACACACCAAACTCACCGTGTAACGCACCGCAAACAGCTGTTTGTGTAGTGACGGCCGTGCTGGACTGGTGCGCACCATGGCGTGAGTGCAGGTTTTGGTGGCTTTACAGGTATGCAGTGGTGTGTTCACTGAACAGGTATGCAGTGGCGGGTTCACTGAACAGGAATACAGTGGCGGGTTCACTGAACAGAACAGGTATGCAGTGGCGGGTTCACAGAACAAGTATGCAGTGGCAGGTTCACTGAACAGAACAGGTATACAGTGGCAGGTTCACTGAACAGAACAGGTATGCAGTGGTGAGTTCACTGAACAGGTATGCAGTGGCGGGTTCACAGAACAGGTATGCAGTGGCAGGTTCACTGAACAGGTATGCAGGTATCCAGTGGGCTCACTGAATAGAACAGGTGTGGTGGGCTCACTGAACAGAACAGGTATGCAGCCAGGAACAAGCTAAGCCTAACTAATCTTTCCCTATGAGAGACAGTCTGCAGCAGCTCGCCCTACTCTCACTAACGCAGGCACACGAGTGAGCGTAATGGCCGCCGCTGCCTGCCTTTTATTAAGGGGGGGGGGGGGGGGGGGGGGGGAGTGGCTCCAGGGGCTAGTGTAGCCTAATTGGCTACACTGGGCCTGCTGACTGTGATGTAGAGGGTCAAAGTTGACCCTCATGGTGCATTATGGGGCGAACCGAACTTCCGCAAAAGTTCGCCTGCGGGACCCGAACGCGAACCACTGAAGTTCGCATGGAACTGTTCGCAGGCGAACCGTTCGGCCCCATCTCCTGCAACATGGTGTGCAGAGTGCACTGCTCAAGACTACCTGTGTCCCCTGGCTTGTAGAGTGGAGTGAGAAGAAGAGAACACCAAGAGCCCAATATAGTGTAGTATGTTATGCAGGAGAACAGAGGTGTCAAAAGCATAAAAGGAAGCTAAATGAGCTTAAAAAAACAAATTCTTGGTAAATAGAGGAGGTAGTGGTGGACTTACCTCCTCCAAGTAGACACACAACTACTGTAGTAAAGACAGTCAATAGATTTTATTTATGAACTCCAAATATGCGACGCGTTTCGCAGGATTGATCCCGCTTCATCAGGCAATAACAACGGAGCAATAGCATATGTGGCCAGTAGAAGAACCAGGCACCTCTGAGAGGAAACTTAACCACTTTACCCCCACGCGTACGAATTTTTCCGTCCCTTTTTCCATCCTTTCACCCCCAGGGATGGAGAAATCCGTACTTTCCGCGCTCCCGCCTCTGCCCGCGCTCCCGCTCGCTCTAGCACGCACTCCCACTCGTAAACACGCCGACGGCCGCTCGCCCGGAGATCAATGAACGGGAAAATCCATTCCCGTTCGTTGATCTAAGCCCCGCAATGATCCATTGCTTCTCCGCTAAGCAGCGCGATCATTGTGAGGGGGGAAAAAAAAAAAAAAAAAAAAAAAAAAAAAAAAAAATTAAAAAAAACCTTTCTCAGCCTCCTAGTACTTCCTGCAAGCGTCCGGAAGGACGCTTGCAGGTTGCATTAAACAAAAAGTTACTGTTGCCATCTTGTGGCCAAATAGTAAAACTACACCCTAAAGCATTTTTTACATACAAATAAATTAGTTTTACACTAAAAATTAACTCCTTACCTCCCACACTCCCCAATTTTTATTTTTTTTTTTGTAATTAAAAAAAAAAAATTACAATTAAAAAAAAAAAAATACATAAATAGTTACCTTAGGGGCTGAACTTTTTAAATATTTATGTCAAGAGGGTATAACACTGTTACTTTATAAACTATGGGCTTGTAATTAGGGATGGATGCAAAACTGAAAAAAATGCACCTTTATTTCCAATTAAAATATTGGCGCCAAACATTGTGATAGGGACATAATTTAAACGGTTTTATAACCAGGAGAAATGGGCAAATACATTTCATAGGTTTTAATTACAGTAGCATGCATTATTTGAAAACTATAATGTGAAGAAACGCGGAAAAGCTGCCGCATGGACGCAGGATGAGGCGGCTGTTTCCGCGGCTGGCATAGCAGAACGCGGAGAAACCGCAGCGTCGGACGCGGCGGTTTGTACGCATAGGCCTGCTTCTCTCAGTGGGGCGGGATGCGGAGGAAACGCCGCACGCTCAGACAGCGTGGCGGCAGATTCCGCATCTTATACAACATTACAACACATGACTGGTGTGGCTGGGACTGATAGTCCACACTAGTTTAGGATGACGCGTGCGCGCGCAGAGAGGCAGGGCCTTTATGGCAGTCAGAAGAGGGTCAGCTGACCAGGCCGGTCAGCTGACAATTGCAGCAACTTTCATTGGTCCAGCACTTAAGGGAGGTGCTGGAGAGCACTGGTGTATATATACTGGGTGCTGGTCATTCTCTGGTTGTCTGTCGTTGCGATCACTACGTGGTAGCACTCAGGCCTTGTCTGTATCTGTGTTCTAGCATAGTTTCCAAAGGTGTTGACGATCACGGACCTCACACCTTAGCGTTAGGAATATTGAACTGTATTATTTGTTATGACCTTCTGCCTGCCTGACTATCCTCCTGTACTCTGATTCTGTGCCTTGCTATCTCTGATATCCTGTTGCCAAACTCTGCTCGTTCCTGGACTCTGCATTTGCCTCCTGATTCTGTACCCCGCTATTCTGATACTCCGTTGCCAAACCCTGCCTGTTTATTGGATTCCGTATCTGTATCCTGAATCTGTACCGTATCTGTCAGTGTGTGAAACGACCTGGATTGCCCGACCTCGAGAACTGGCCTTACTGTTAGAGGCAGTTCCCAGAACTGTTAGTGACACCCCCTCTCTGGTGTCACTCACGTTCTGTCCTTCCTACCCTCAGCCTAGCTCCTCCCCCGGGAGAGTCTAGGCATACGGAAGGAACATACTTCTGAGCAGTACTCCTTACTACTTCTGTACCTTCTTCCAGGGGTGCCTCTAGCCATTTTGTCACTCCAGGCGGGAAAACCTGTGGCGCCCCTCCCCCCCTCCCTGCGCCAACCCCCCCCCCTCCCTGCGCCAACCCCCCCTCCCCATGGTGCCAACCCTTATCTCCCCCCACCCACACAAACACACTCGCACGCTATATTATACTGTAATGGATTAAGTTCCACATTTTATCTTTTTTTCTATACTTTTCATGTTTTATATCCAACATGTTCCCCACAGATCATATGCAGATATGTCAGCACAGATCAAATGCACATAACACATCCCCCACAGATCAAATGCACATAACACATCCCCCACAGATCAAATGCACATATGTCCCCCACAGATCAAATGCACATAACATGTCCCCCACAGATCAAATTCAGATATGTCCCCCACAGACCAAATGCACATATGTCTCTCACAGATCAAATGCACATAACATGTCCCCCACAGATCAAATGCACATATGTCCCATACAGATCAAATGCACATAACATGTCCCCCACAGATCAAATTCAGATATGTCCCCCACAGACCAAATGCACATATGTCCCTCACAGATCAAATGCACATAACATGTCCCCCACAGATCAAATTTAGATATGTCCCCCACAGACCAAATGCACATATGTCTCTCACAGATCAAATGCACATAACATGTCCCCCACAGATCAAATTCAGATATGTCCCTCACAGATCAAATGCACATAACATGTCCCCCACAGATCAAATTCAGATATGTCCCCCACAGATCAAATGCACATAACATGTCCCCCACAGACCAAATGCACATATGTCCCTCACAGATCAAATGCACATAACATGTCCCCCACAGATCAAATTCAGATATGTCCCCCACAGATCAAATGCACATAACATGTCCCCCACAGATCAAATTCAGATATGTCCCCCACAGATCAAATGCACATAACATGTCCCACACAGATCAAATTCAGATATGTCCCCCACAGATCAAATGCACATAACATGTCCCCCACAGATCAAATGCACATAACATGTCCCCCACAGATCAAATGCACATAACATGTCCCCCACAGATCAAATGCACATATGTCCTCCACAGATCAAATGCACATATGTCCTCCACAGATCAAATGCACATATGTCCTCCACAGACCAAATGCACATAACATGTCCCCCACAGATCAAATTCAGATATGTCCCCCACAGATCAAATGCACATATGTCCCCCACAGATCAAATGCACATAACATGTCCCCCACAGATCAAATGCACATAACATGTCCCCCACAGATCAAATGCACATAACATGTCCCCCACAGATCAAATGCACATATGTCCTCCACAGATCAAATGCACATATGTCCTCCACAGATCAAATGCACATATGTCCCCCACAGATCAAATGCACATAACATGTCCCCCACAGATCAAATTCAGATATGTCCCCCACAGATCAAATGCACATAACATTGTTGGACTGTTTTAAAATGACCCAGAGATCACGAATTACAAAGTTTTATACTTCCTCCAGTCTTTTAAGAATGAATGCATCCCTCACCGTCCTCCCGTTGCCCTCCGTTCAGCAGCAATCAGCCCCGGTAACTCGCTTAGTCGGGTCCAGTCTGAGTCAGCCGGGGTCTTCTGCACGTGTGGACCTTCTGCGCATGCGCAGAAGACCCCAGCTGACGTCACTGAGCTGAATACTGGAGCGGATTACTGCTAAATGGAGGATGGCGAGGGACGCATCCATGCTTATGAGGCTGGAGGAAGCCCTGGGTAAGTTAAAAAAAAAACGTAATTTCGTGATCGCTGGTACACTTTAAAGTAGACCTGAACTCAGAATGTCTTCTCTGCTCTTAAAGCTATGCGACAGCATAAGAACCTTTACATTGAACCTGAGACAAGAAGAGTCTCAGGTTCTATACTTACCTGGGGCTTCCTTAAGCACCGTTAGGGCTGGTCGTCCCTGGCAGTCTCCCTGGGTGACTCCTATCACCTGCAGTTTTCTCTGAAAACATGGGTGAGTTGCGCTCCATCGCACATGTGTGCTCCCGTCCCTGTACTTGTACTGCGCAAGCGCAGATAGCTCGCCTAACTGAGTGCGACTCGGCCAGTCAACTGCGGGTAACAGGAGTCACCCAGGGAGATGGCAAGGGATGAGCGGCCCTAATGGTGCCTCAGGTAAGTATTGTACCAAAGATGCTTCTCGTCTCTGGTACACTTTAAACAAAAACATTTCTTTGTTACAGGTGACAAAAAAATCGAAAAATAAATCCGCAGTTTTTACTTCCTGCTTTCATGAAAGGAAAGCAGACATATTGTTAACATTCTGTGCTTTCAAAAGAGCTCATCATGCAATTAAAAACACATGAGGGGGATTAAACAGGAGATAGAGATATAGATATAGATATATATATATATATATATATATATATATATATATATATATATAGATAGATAGATAGATAGATAATGTGTGTGTATACGAGTTTATTGCACCCCATATATACCATAAGGGCCTGTCACCATGGCTTGTGTGAAACATACATGCTGACTTGTGCATGCCTTCACTCATACCTACTTCAGGAAAAATTATTTCATTGTTTAATTTTACTGGGAATTTTTTTTTTTATCAAAACCAGTGTGAGGCAAATTACTGGAGCAGTTGTTTAGTGCAGCCAATCACAATATACAGGTATAAATGACAAATCTTGTTCCTGTTTAGTTCCCAATCCAAAGACACTTCATGGAAGTCTCCTGTTAAACATTGAAGACGATTTAGGTAACTGCAGTATATTACAGGGTGATTCAAGGTGCATTTCTCCGTTTCCTTCTGACCTGTGCAAGAGTTCAGGTCCACTTTTCTTAATACATTTATTTTTCTCCTACGATTTCCGGGCTTACCTTAGGCTGCCTGCCCTGCACTCAGGCTGCAGCCACTTGTTTGGGCAGGCGGGGGGAGAGGGGAATGCACGCAGCGGCAGGGCCAAGAGGGGGAAAGGGGGCACAGTCAGCGTCTCAGTCGGTCTCCCAGTATCCAGCGCCTGCCGGATAGTCACGCTGAATGAGGCGGGGCGGAGTTAGAGCAGACAACAAACCGTGCGCTGCTGCTTTGGAGGGGGGGCGGGCCAGACGATGCGGAGGAGGTGGAGTGGGTGGGAGCAAGTGACATGGAAAGCAGTGTGCTTCACTGCTTTTGGCTGGGCGAGAGGGGGGGCGGGCATATAGGCAGCGGCACGTGGTGTAAACAAACCACGATCCCTGCATATGAGACAGGACTGAGGACAGGAGGAGGCAGCGCAGCCGATAGTAGTAGCGCTGGTCAGCCGCAGTCTACCCCCGCGGCAGCGCCTACCTCTTACATGCCGCTCCAAGCCGCCGCTTGTACCGCCAGGCGGTTAAGGCGCCCCTGCCTTCTTCTAAGGTGCAATACTCAAAGTATTACTGTTACGCCAAAACACTCGTATCTCTCAGGTGTCCAGAGGTTAGAATATATATCTGATTATCGGTGATACTGCAGATCATCAATAATCGGGTATATTCTGCATTCTCGGTGATACTGCAGATCACCGGTAATCAGACCCTCTCTGTGTTACACCGATCGTTACATATAAAGGCCGAAAACTGAAAAATACATTTTTTCCCACATTTTTTCCTATTTTCCCATTAAAACACATTTAGAATAAAATAATTCTTGGCATAATGTCCCACCTAAAGAAAGCCTAATTGGTGGCGAAAAAAACAAGATATAGTTCATTTTATTGTGATAAGTAATGATAAAGTTATAGACGAATTAATGGAAGGAGCGCTGAAAGGTGAAAATTGCTCTGGTGGTCAAGGGGTAAAACCCCTCAGTTGGGAAGTGGTTAAGTAAACAAATTTGAAATGGAAAATGTTTACATTTGAAGTTTTTTCTTTATATTGTAATGAAAATGTTGAAAACATCAGCTATGGTGTCATAATCAACAGACACCTCAAGCCTCAACTTCCCACAAACAAATTCCATGCAGATTTCCCCTTAAAGAAAACCTGTAACAAAAAAAAGTTCCCCTGGGGGGTACTCACCTTGGGAGGGGGAAGCCTCAGGGTCCCAATGAGGCTTCCCCCTCCCCTGTAGCTGCAGGCAATCCAGCGCTGGCTCCCCCAAAGTGTCCGGCAATTCTCCCTCGACAAGTCTGACAAGCGCTGATAAGCACTGATTTATTTACCTTTCCTGGCTCCAGCAGGGGTGCTGCGCAGGAGACTTGCGCCTGCGCAGTAGAGCCGGCCGATAGTGATCGTCTATTTCTGCCTATCTCCAAGCGGAGAGCCGATACTGCGCCTGCGCTGGAGCTGGGAAGGTAAATATTTACATCCCCGCTATTCGGGGAGCATTATCGTCGCTGCCGTGGGACCGAGGAGGACGAGGGTAGCCTCAATAGGATCCGGAGGTTTCCCGAACCCGAGGTGAGTACCCCCCAGGGGAGGTTTTTTTTTGGTTACAGGTTTTCTTTAAAAAAACACAATGTGAGGAAGCCATTAATCAAGCTGTGACGCTCATAAACAAAAAAGGATGATGCATGTGTTGCCTTTGAAAATCTTGTGGCAACTAAATTAAGAGCAATGAAGGAAGAATTGAGGCAAAACACAGAGAGTGCAATATTCTAGGGTTTCAGTGGGGCTCATATACAAAACTGCAACACTATTTTACCTTACTTACAGCAGCACAACACATGCATCTGCCTACATTAGCACCTCCACAACATATGCATCATAATGAAATGCGCCAATACATTCATAACTAGCCTACACAACAGTACCAGCCAAATATTATGTAAAAGGAACAGAGGCGCTAGCAGGATAAAATCAGGTAATAAAACGTTTAAGAGTGCTTTGGAGGCAGCGGTGGATTTACCTCCTGTAAGCAAACACTATAAACTGTCAGTTCAAATCTAAATAAATTTTATTGGCATACTCCAAGGGGGTCGCAACGCGTTTCACAAGTGTAAACCTGCTTCCTCAGGCAATATAACATTAGAGCATACAACAGTAAAAGGTCCGGGTGACACCTTGACTGAGGCTAATCTCCTCACCTGCCTATACAGTGGTTGCCTGGAGGTACCCCTGTCTTGTGAGTATATATATTGTACTCTTTACATATATCCATTTTTGCAGTACTTACTACACTATATTGGGCTCTCGGTTTCCCTCTTCTGTAGTACCAACCAAATGTTTATCCTCCAAAAACACTAATTGAGCAGCAACAATTACATCATCCACTTTTTCACAACCAAAAAGATAATGCTTGGCAATTTGACAAAAATTATACAGATCTCTGAATGGTTGTTTTTTATTTTACTTTTCACATGTAACGATTGGTGTCAACACGCAGAGAGAATCTGATTATTGGTGATCTGCAGATTCACCAGTAATGCAGATATACACCAGATTATGAATGATCTGCAGAATCACTAATAATCCAGGTATGTCTAACCTCTGGACACCTGAGGTATGAGTGTACGGTGTAACAGTAGCACTTTGAGAGAGAACCGCCAGAGGAACTGGAGGCTGGAAGAAGAAGGGAGTTCACCCCAGACTGTGGGTGAATCCCTTAGGCCAAAGGCTCCCTGGGAGAGGGGCCTAGGCCTAGTTGCAGGAAGCCCTGCTGCTAATAAGAACAGATTCGCCCTTACTGGATGTGAGATCCTAGCTCTCTACACCCTAGTGGCGGGCTAAGGAAATACAGGTACACAGTGCTAGTCTTGGGTGTCAGGTCCGTAGTCACGACACCCTGGAACTAGTCTATCTCATAACATAGAAACAGTAGCCTAGACTTGGGTGTGAGGTCTGTAGTCACAACACCCCGGAACTAGTCTATTACATAACATAGCATTGACACAGTTTCCTAAGCTTGGGTGTGAGGTCCGTAGTCACAACACCCTGGAACTAGTCTATAGCATAACATAGCATTGAGACAGTTTCCTAAGCTTGGGTGTGAGGTCCGTAGTCACATCACCCTGGAACTAGTCTATAGCATAACATAGCATTGAGACAGTTTCCTAAGCTTGGGTGTGAGGTCCATAGTCACAACACCCTGGAACTAGTCTATAGCATAACATGAGAAGGTAATCTAGCTCAGTGTGAATTCCCAGGTCCTTCCTGGTTCAAACACACTGTTTAATCTGACTGAGGTCTGTGTGCTAACACATGAAGCATTTGCAACGGCAGACGATGTGAGACTGAGGGACGAGTGGTTATATAGTGCAGCGCTGGCTAGCGCCGCCCAGTCCCTTCCAGCCAATCCGCATACATCCTTGCAGGGGTGTCTCTAGCCATTTTGTCACTCCAGGCGAGAAATCCTGTGGCGGCGCCCCCCCCCCCCGTGATTGCCCCCAGCCCCATACCCCCCCCCCCCCCCCCCACTCCTGTGGTGAACCCCATCCCCGAAAATCATAATGCAGCAGCGTTTTACCAGAAAATACACTTATTGCGGCATGGGTTCACCAGAAAATAGTTCTAACGCAGCAGAGCGTTCCACGATAAAATATACTTATTGCGGCATGCACTCACACGCAACACACAGTATACACACACGCACACACACGCACACACACGCACACGCACACAGTACACACACGCACACAGTACACAGTACACACACGCACGCACACAGTACACAGTACACACACACACACACACACACACAGTACACACACACACAGTACACACACACAGTACACAGTACACACACACACACACACACACACACACACACACACACACACACACACACACACACACACACACACACACACAGTACACACACACACAGTACACACACACACAGTACACACACACACACAGTACACACACACACACACACACAGTACACACACACACACACACACACACACACACACACAGTACACACACACACACACACACAGTACACACACACACACAGTACACACACACACAGTACACACACACACAGTACACACACACACAGTACACACACACACACACAGTACACACAGTACACACACACACTATACACATGCACACAGTACACACTGTAAGGGATTAGTAGGTAGGGGGGTGCTGAGCTCCCTGGGATGAGCTAGAACAGGCACAGCAGGCTCCAATGGTGTTCAACAGCAAACTTGGTGTTTATTTACAGCTTTATACACTATATACAGGCAAGCAGTAAAAATTGTCAAAACAAAACAGTAAATGAAATCCTGCCACTCAGGCTGCTAGTCTAAACACAGGTTACTTCCCTGTCTAAGCCACTGTGAAGAACTTAACGCTCCCCACAGTATTATAACTTTAAGTCCAAACAAAGTAGCTTTCCAGATTACCTTTCCTTCAGCAAGCTCTCTTGGCCTTTCTAGGTCCTTCCCAGGCAGAGAGCAACTTCAAACTGACAGCCTGCAGCCTATCAAGGTTTTTTTTATTTTTCTGCAGGAGATCCAGCCCTGCTCAAAAGCTGGCCTGGATCAAGGGAACAGGGATGCAAATGACCTGAACCTGGGTGAGACATAAATCCCGTCCTGGATTTTTCCACCCAAATCCTCCCGATATCTGTCACAACACACATACACCGCACACAACATACATACTATACACAGTACACACACACACGCACACACACTACACTATACACACACACACTATACACACACACACTATACACACGCACACACAGAGCACACTATACACAGCACACAGTAGACATACACTATACTATTATGCTAATCCCGGTTTTCACTACCTTATAGTGTGTCTGATCCCTTATGCAGAGAAATAATGAGGAGAGAAAAGCTGAAAGAGAGGGAAGAAGATATTTGCCTCACCAGGATTGCACTTTTATTTAGCTTTCCTGTATGACAAGAAGACACAGACACCCAGCACTAGGGAAAGAGGGAAACAAAGGTGAATGAAGAAGGCTGGTGCACACCAAGAGTGCTTCAGAGCGCTTTTCAAATTTACAGCAATTTGAAAAGTGCTGGGCTAATGTTACCCTATGAGGGTGTTCCCACAGCAGTGTTGTGATCGCAAACATGCTGCAGGTAGCATTTATTGGAGCGATTCTTTCAAAATCGCTTCACAAAGTCGCATTCGCGAATTGTTAGCGATTGCGATTTTGTCGTGCACTAGCCCAGAGATAGGAGTGGAGTGAGACTGAGAATAGCCTGAGATGGAGCAGAGAGCTTATCTGTATTGCAGTCCCACATTACACAGAGGCTAGTTGCTGGTAATAGGACTGCTGTCCCTGCCAGTCTCCCACACAAGTTAGAAAGCAGCCCTCCTGGAGTCTAGGGACTGTCAAAATTTTTAAACCTGTTTAACACCTTTTCTGCACATGCAGTCATTTTAACAATGGGGAGAGACCAGACATATTTTTTCCCACGGACCCTCCTCTGCATCATGCTGTGTATATTTACCAGCTTGCCTGCCCTCTAATTGCACTTTTATCAGCTTGCTGTGAGAAAACGCGGAAAAGCCGCCGCATATGCCAAGAGCAAGGTTGTTTCCGCGTCCATCGCGGCGGTTTGCATGCAGCAGCAGCATGCGCTTGGTGTGGCTGGGTCTGTTAGTGCACATAGGCAGATGGAGAGCTACGCGCGCGGGCCTGAACTCAGGACCTTTATACCAGCAGGGGAAGTGTCAGCTGATCAGGAAGATCAGCTGATTCCTGCAGGACTCATGATTGGCTGAATGGCTCGGGCGGGGCGGCAGCGTCCAGCAACTATATATTCTGCTGCTTGTCAGTTGCTGGTTGTCTGCCATTGCTAACACTTGCGTGAAGGCACTCAGACCTTAGCTAGACCCGACAGTGTGCCAGAACCGGCTGGAGCTGGGAATCCACACTGAGTCAGATTCTTGATAGCTTAAAGTACTAATTGAATTGTATTATTTGTTAGACCAGTTCCAGGGTGTTGAGATCAAGGCCCTCACACCCCAGACTAGGAATACTGTGTATCTTTTGTGTATTCTCTAGCATAGTTCCAGGGTGTTGAGATCAAGGCCCTCACATCCAAGACTAGGGAACTGTATTATCATTTATGTTATGCTCCAGACTAATTCCAGGGTGTTGTGAATACGGACCTCACACCCCAGACTAGAATTGTGTTATTACTGTGTTACGTTAGCCCAGTTCAGGGCAATACCTTACATATTAGCAGCAGGGCTTCCTGCAACCCAGCCTTGGTCCCTCGCTCAGGGGTCCACAGGCTACAGGAATATCACCCACTGCTCAGGGGTGAATACCTCAGGTGTATAGGCCGCCAGCTCCTCTGGTGGTCTTTACTCAGAGTTGTTACTGTTGCACCAAACACTTACACTCTCTCTAGAGGTTAGACATATCTGATTATTGACGATTCCGCAGATCCTCAATAATCAAGTATATCTTTATTCTTGGGGATACTGCGGATCGCCAAGGATCAGATTCTCTCTCTGGTTGCTGACACCAATCGTTACAGAATGGCAGACCGAACCCAAATGGACGCACTGTATAGCCATGTTGAAGTCCTGACCACCGCGGTAAACCAACTTTCCGCGGCAGTTTTGAACCAACAGACCCAGATATGTCAGATATTTGGGGCTATTTCAGAACTTCAATCAGTGCGATCTCCTCTTAGCACAGACATACGTATGCCTGTACCTGAAAAATTTTCTGGCGACAGATCTGACTTTCGAAACTTTAGAAATAGAGTGTTATCATACTTTGAGTTAAGGCCTAACTCGTCTGGAACCGAGGCACAGAGAATTACATTCATTAAGACTCTGTTGTCTGGGGATTCCCAGACCTGGGCGTATGGTCTTCCTATTGGGCATCAGGCCCTGGCCTCAGTCGATTAATTTTTTGAGGCCATGGCTATGATTTACGATGACCCAGACATCGCTTCGACTTCTGAACGGAAGCTCAGGCTTCTGCGTCAGGGCAAGTGTCCGGTAGAGAATTATGCTGCGGAATTCAGGAGGTGGGCGGTCTCGGCTAGATGGGAGGAATTCGCCCTCCTAGACTGTTTTTTGGCCGGATTGTCAGATACTATTCATGAAGTGATGATAGGTCATCCTGAGCCTGAATCATTGGATGAGGCAATCTCTATGGCCATACAGATAGATCGCCGGTTGCGCCACCAGAGACAGGTTCGTGGTAGAGTGGCCAGAAGGTCCATCTTACACGATTCTTCTCGGTCTCCCTCACCCCCAGGCGAACCTATGCAGATTGGGTACACAAGGTTGAGTCTGGGGGAAAAGAGTCACAGGAGCCCAAAGAAGAACGCTTTACAAGGGTCCACTAGGCCAGACGAATGCTATCGCCTAGGATTAGTCAAAACCATAGGTGATCAGGGTTCATCCCTGAACGACGGTCGGCTGATCCTTCCCTGTTCGGTTACATGGGAAGGGCGGACCAAGTCCGCAGAAGCCGTGGTGGACTTGGGTTCGTCAGCGAACCTCATAGATTCCGATTTTGCCAAAAGTTTGGGGATACCGTTATCTGCACTCGACCGGCAGATTTCGGTCATTGCAGTGGATGACTCTCCATTGCGCAGTGCCCAGTTTCTTTCCCAAACCCCCCTACTGTCATGTTGTTTAGGGACATTGCATGAAGAGAGTTTACAGTTCCTGGTCCTGCCGATGAAAGGCTCTGCTGTTGTTCTCGGTATGCCCTGGTTACAACTTCACTCTCCACTGATTGACTGGGCTTCAGGACAGCTACTGAACTGGTCAGCCCATTGTCATGAGCACTGTTTAAAGAAGGGTGAGGTGGATAAAACCAGGATACAGGTCGCAGGAAAGGCAGGACAGTGTACAGTTATTTCTAATGGTTCCTGTTCCTCACGGTTACCTCTCATGCATAAATCTGATAGCAAAAGCCCCAAAGCAGACACTTTAGACAGGGGTTTTTGGCCCAAAACCATTCTACCACCAAAAAAACAGGCTGACAAGAAATCATTTCCTGTGTCCCTGCCCGGGTCAGTGCTGCAGGTGGATTCCACTTCCTCCCTCCCTGGGTTGATTGATGGCCGGCCTGAGTATGAGGGGGGGTACTGTGAGAAAACGTGGAAAAGCCGCCGCATATGCCAAGAGCAAGGCGGCTGACTCCGCGTCCAAAGCGGCGGTTTGCATGCATAGACACGCGTCTGGTAGTATGGTGGAATGCGGAAAAGCCGCCGCATGTCCTGACAGCAAAGCGGCTGCTTCCGCGTCCAACGCGGCGGTTTGCATGCAGCAGCATGCGCTTGGTGTGGCTGGGTCTGTTAGTGCACATAGGCAGATGGAGAGCTACGCGCGCGGGCCTGAACTCAGGACCTTTATACCAGCAGGGGAAGTGTCAGCTGATCAGGAAGATCAGCTGATTCCTGCAGGACTCATGATTGGCTGAATGGCTCGGGCGGGGCGGCAGAGTCCAGCAACTATATATTCTGCTGCTTGTCAGTTGCTGGTTGTCTGCCATTGCTAACACTTGCGTGAAGGCACTCAGACCTTAGCTAGACCCGACAGTGTGCCAGAACCGGCTGGAGCTGGGAATCCACACTGAGTCAGATTCTTGATAGCTTAAAGTACTAATTGAATTGTATTATTTGTTAGACCAGTTCCAGGGTGTTGAGATCAAGGCCCTCACACCCCAGACTAGGAATACTGTGTATCTTCTGTGTATTCTCTAGCATAGTTCCTGGGTGTTGAGATCAAGGCCCTCACATCCAAGACTAGGGAACTGTATTATCATTTATGTTATGCTCCAGACTAGTTCCAGGGTGTTGTGAATACGGACCTCACACCCCAGACTAGGATTGTGTTATTACTGTGTTACGTTAGCCCAGTTCAGGGCAATACCTTACATATTAGCAGCAGGGCTTCCTGCAACCCAGCCTTGGTCCCTCGCTCAGGGGTCCACAGGCTACAGGAATATCACCCACCGCTCAGGGGTGAATTCCTCAGGAGTATAGGCCGCCAGCTCCTCTGGTGGTCTTTACTCAGAGTTGTTACTGTTGCACCAAACACTTACACTCTCTCCGGTGTCTAGAGGTTAGACATATCTGATTATTGACGATTCCGCAGATCCTCAATAATCGGGTATATCTGTATTCTTGGGGATACTGCGGATCGCCAAGGATCAGATTCTCTCTCTGGTTGCTGACATCAATCGTTACACTAGCCTAGTGTTTTACAATGCCTTACAACAACAAACCTGAATACAGCAGACACAGGACCAACCCTAAATCACTGAATGAAAGGCAGCCTGGGGGGCAGTCAATGACTGGCTGCTAAAGTCTCTACTTCCACACAGTTACCAGTAGCAGAGAGAGGGACTGAATGAATCTCAGGAGCTGATGCTGTACTCAGATCCCTGACTAGGATGAGTGCCTTCTCTCACTGACTCATTCATTACTGTGGTTCTGTAACGATCGGTGTAACACAGAGAGGATCTGATTACCGGTGAACTGCAGTCTAACCAGGAATACAGAATATACCCGATTATTGGTGATCTGCAGTATCACCGATAATCAGATATACTGTATCTACTAACCTCTGGACACCAGAAAGAACAAGTGAGTGTTAGATGCAACAGTATACTTTAAGTACTTCTCCAGAAGTATGTTCCTTCCTATGGCCTAGACTCTCCAGGGGGGAGGAGCTAGGCTGAGGGTAGGAAGGACAGAGCGTGAGTGACACCCGAGAGGGAGGGTGTCACTAACAGGTCTGGGAACTGCCTCTAACAGTAAGGCCAGTTCTCGAGGTCGGCAAGCCAGGTCGTTAACACACAGGCAGATAAGGTACAGATTCAGGAGGCAGATACGGAATCCAATAACCAGACAGGGTTTGGCAACGGAATATCAGAATAGCACAGTACAGAATCAGGAGTCAAATACAGAGTCCAGGAACGAGCAGAGTTTGGCAACAGGATATCAGAAATAGCAAGGTACAAGATCAGAGTTCAGAGGAATAGTCAGGCAGGCAGAAGGTCATAACAAATAATACAATTCAATGTTCCTAATGCTAAGGTGTGAACGCCTTGATGTCAACACCTTTGGAAACTATGCTAGAACACAGATACACACAAGGTCTGAGTGCTACCACGTTGTGATCGCAACGGCAGACAACCAGAGAATGCCCAGCACCCAGTATATATAGTAAAGCGCTCTCCAGCGCCTCCCCTAAGTGCTGGACCAATGGCAGGTGGTGAAAATGTCAGCTGACCTGCCTGGTCAGCTGACCCTTTTCTGGCTGTCATATAAGCTCTGCCTCTCAGCGCGCGCACGTCCTTCTTAATCTGTGTGGACTAGCAGTCCCAGCCAGACCAGACATGTCTTGCAATGTAACCATTGATTCAGGCGCGGGGACCGCCGCCCCGCTCTCTAAGCGAGCGGCGGTTTCCCCGCGTCCGGCCGCAATGTCAGCTGCTCTGCCATGCGTGCAATCTGCCGCCTCCAACACGGACTCCACCGCTCTGCCCATGCGGCATGCGGCGGTTTCTCCGCGTTGTGCCGCCATGTTAGATGCGGAAACAGCCGCCTCACTCTGAGCCTTTGCGGCGGCTTTTCCGCGTTTCCTCACAGTACCCCCCCCGAGGAGTGGACTCCGGACAGCTCCTACCAGGCTTCTCAGGATGCAACGCATTGAACTCTCTTCTTAATTTGTCAGCATGCATGCGACATTCTGGTACCCATGATCTCTCCTCAACACCATACCCTTTCCAATGAACCAGATATTGTACTGAACTATGCAAGAGTCTAAAATCTTCTCTACTTCGTACTCAGGTTGGTCATCTATTATCACCGGAGGAGGAGTGTGAGGAAACGCGTAAAAACAGCCGCAAACACTCAGGGTAGGGCGGCTGTTTCCGCGTCTGACATGACAGCGCAACGCGGAAAAACCGCCGCTTGCCGCATGGGCAGAGCGGCGGAATCCGCGTTGGACGCGGCGGAATCCGCGTTGGGTGCAGCGGATTCTGCGCAAGACAAGGTCACTGACAGCATGGGGGAACGCGGGGAAGCTGCCGCCTGCTCGGAAAGCAGTACGGCGGGCCCCGCGTTCAATTCAGCACATACATTGCAAGACATGTCTGGTGTGGCTGGGACTGTCAGTCCACACAGGTTCAGAAGGACGCGTGCGCGCGTTGAGAGGCAGAACTTATATGGCAGTGTAACGATTTTGGAACTTCCTCCGTGATCAGCGCACAACGCGTGCGCTGATACGGCGGGAATCCTCCACAAGCGTATAATTGCAGGAACCCAGCAAAAGGTGCTACGCACCCGTAGAGGGAAATTCCTGTCGGCAGATGGCATTGTGGAGTGCAGAGGAACCAATCCTCTGTACCTCCACAAATGCCAGACAGGAATTGTACGAAGCGCAGAACGCAATCGCAAGAGAAGCGATTGCGAATAAGAACGAGCAAAGGGACAGGTTGTATATGTGTGCACCAAACTAGTCGTCAACCCGCGACGGTGCACACACCACAGCAGATAAGAAGTAGGAACGCGATCGCGAGAGGTGCGATCGCCATACGTGACACAAGGCTACAGCAAGGCGGAGCGCGAGAGTAGCAAAGGCACAGCAAATCATACAATGAGGAGATACAGAAAATAACAAACGCTAGCTAACCGCGAACACTGCACTCATTCGCAACAGTGCACGCGGTTAAGCGCGGTCTCCACGTGATAAGCACAATAGAGACAAGCACGCCTAACTAACCATCGACAGACAAACATGAAACAGAGGACGCGAACGCTTGCTTAACGGTTACCTCACCGAGCCTCCCTAGCAAGCGTTCGTAGCAGACAAGACAGACACACGAAAACAGGGACAAGCGAGAGATAGGATCCACAGCACTAGCGAAAGTGGCTAGCGCGATCCAGGAAGACAGAACAGAAGGATCCACAGCACTAGCGCAGGATGCCAGTGCGATCCAGGTAGACAGAACAGAAGGATCCACAGCACTAGCGCGAAGCGAGTGCGATCCAGGCAGGCAGAACAGAAGAGATAGCTGGTAACGATTTCCTGTCGACCACCGCTGGGACAGGACAATCGCAACAGAACAAACAAAGCAGATAAGCAATCCTAACTGCACTAGGGGAACCTGCCTAGCGCAGTTTCAGAAATTACTCTAAGCTGATCTTCAAACAAAGAGTAAGGCTGACACTCCTCTAGGAGTGTTTCACAGGAAGGAATCCTTATGACCAGCCAAGCATTGTGGGAAACACATAGTACTTATAGTACACGCCTCCAATGAATGTGGCCAGGCAATTTGCATGACAACGTATGCAAATTCCTCAGCAAGCACAAGCTGCAAAACTGACAGAAGCTCTTCTTTCCAGAGTCCTGCAGCATGCAAACCTAAACAATGGTCAAAAAGCTGCCTGCCTGCACAGGCAGCTGAGCAGATCATTACAAGCAGCCAGAATAGGGTCAGCTGACCAAGCTGGTCAGCTGACAGCTCTGCTCCCTTTTATTGGTCCAGCACTTAGGGAGGGGCTGGAGAATGTTTTAGTATATATACTGCTGGCTGTTCATTTGCTGGTTGTCTGGCGTTGCGATCACAACGTGGTAGCACTTAGACCTGTCTGTATCTGTGTTCTAGCATAGTTTCCAAAGGTGTTGACGGCCACGGATCTCACACCTTAGCGTTAAGAAATTATACTGTATTATTTGTTATGACCTTCTGCTTGCCTGACTATTCTTCTGAACTCTGATCCTGTACCTTGTTATTCTGATACTCTGTTGCCGAACTCCAGCTCGCCCTAAGACTCCGCACCTGCCTCCTGATTCTGTACCTCGATATTTCTGATACCCTGTTGCCGAACCCTGCTTGTTTATTAGACCCCACATCTGCCTTCTGAATCTGTACTGTATCTGTCCATGTGGTTACGACCTGGTTAGTACGACCTCGAGAACCGACCTTACCTTTAGAGGCGGTTCCCAGCCCTGGTAGTGACACTCCCTCCGGAGTGCCACTCTCGGTTGTCCTTCCTACTCTCAGCCTGACTCCTCCCCCCGGGAGAGTTCAGGTCTTCGGAAGGAATTTGTGCAGTACTTCTTACTGCTCTGAGGCCTAGTCCTCTAAGTGTTATGGTTGCACCAAACACTCCTACTCTAATCAGGTGTCCAGAGGTTAGCTTATATATCTGATTATCGGTGATACTGCAGATCATCAATAATCTGGTATATATCTGTATTCCAAGTGATACTGCAGATCACCGGTAATCAGATCCTCTCTGTGTTACACCGATCGTTACAGAACGCCAGACCAGACCAATATGGACGTACACTCTGACCGTCTGGGGGCAATTGTCTCCTCAATGGACGACAGCAATCGAGTGCTGGGTGGCCACTGGACACTGATTGATTCATTATCTGGGTCTTTGCAAACCCTCCGGACGGCTGTAGATGAGGTACGATCCCCTCCTAGTTCTGATATACGTATGCCAGGGAATACAGACCTCTCAAGCGTCCAGCAGTGGGTTAAGCAGCACCAGCACATCACGCACGAGGTCCGAATCCTCAGCCAGTTACAAGGAGCCAGTGGGCACAAAGCTGACACAACCGGCAGCGACACCACGCACACAACTGCCAAATAACCAGTCCGAAGAATTTCCTCAGGACACAATGGGGTATTCGCAGGAGCTATTCCCAGCCCAACAAACTTCCACCTTTCAAAGGTCAATGGAACAGCCAGAATTTTTGTGCCCGGATTCACAACCATTGACTGTGGGAAATGCACCGCGCACTGAAATGCAAGGCGAGTCCGAGGAGGACTTTGAAACCCAAATCCCAGAGCAAGTTGGGCAGGAGGGGTTTCAATTGCAGGAGGTCGGCCGAGAAGATCTTGAAGACGACGTTGGAGTGTGCTGCGCAGAGGTTGTTGTGGGGAGCTCTACTCCACGGCGGCGGCCCACAATCACATATGACGAGTTTGAGGAGATGGAAGAGGAGGAGGGTATGGACAATGTTGACAGAGACCCAGATTTTGTATGTGAAGGAGAACATTGCCGTCGTAGCAGCAGCACAGATGAGTCTGTTGAAGAACCCACTGCTGCACGAGTTCACCTTGTGCCACAAGATAGGCGGCGCGAAATTTCAGGCACCACAAGCATGGAAGTTCAAGTGAGACGCAAAAGAGGCGCATACACAAATCGCCAGCAAGGCAGGTGCTCCAAAGTCTGGCCTTTCTTTGAAGACTGCAGTGAGGATGGTACCATGGTGATTTGCAAGGTGTGCAAGACCCGCCTGAGCAGTGGGAAACATATTAACAACCTCTCCACCACCAGCATGACCCACCACATGGTATCCAAACATCCCACTCTGTGGCCGCCAGGACAGGGTACCAGCAGCAACACTGCCTCCCTTGGGGTCACCAGACTCACCACCAGACCCTCCTCAGCAGCAGCAGTAGCCCAGCCATTGCGTGGTTCACAACAACATTCACAAACATCAGACGACGCTGACACTGTCACTTTCCGGAATAGTGCTCTTGAGGTCTCCCAGTCATCAAACACAACAACCAACAGCCGTTCAGTGTGCAGCCCTACGGTTCAGTTGTCTGTCTCGGAGATGCTTGAGTGCAATAGGAAATTGCCAGCAAATGACCCCCGGGCCGTGGCACTAACAGCCAGCATAGCCAAGCTTCTGGCCTGCGAAATGCTGCCATATCGAGTGGTGGAGACAAACAGCTTCAAGGGCATGATGTCAGTGGCTATCCCACGTTACGTGGTTCCCAGCCGCTACCACTTTGCGCGCTCTGCAGTGCCTGAGTTGCATGAGCACGTGGTCAGCAAAATAACCCGAAGCTTGAAGAATGCTGTTGCCTGCAAGGTTCACCTCACCACTGACACCTGGACGAGTGCGTTCGGCCAGGGTCGATACATCTCCCTTACCGCGCACTGGGTGAACCTTGTGGAGCCTGGCAGCGATTCCTCACCTGCTACGGCGCGGGTGTTGCCCACGCCGCAAACAGCTGCACCGCCGTCCCTCCCACTGGATAACAACAGCAGCACCTACCTCTCTGACTCCTTCTCCTCCAACGCATCTCAAAGCTGTACCTCATCCGGAAACGCTAACCCAGCAGCAGTAGGATCGTGGAAGCAGTGCAGCACAGCTGTTGGCATGCGTCAGCAAGCGTTGCTGAAGCTGATCTGCCTTGGGGATAAGCAGCACACAGGGGAGGAAATTTGGAGGGGAAGAAAGGAACAGACGGATTTGTGGCTGGCACCGCAGGACCTGAAACCGGGCATGGTTGTGTGTGATAATGGGAGTAATCTCATTCGCGCTTTAAGGTTGGCTAAGCTGACACACATCCCTTGCCTGGCGCACGTGATGAACCTAGTAGTTCAGCGGTTCCTGAGGACATACCCAGGCGTGGCCGATCTTCTGTTGAAGGTGCGACGAGTGGCCAAACATTGTAGAAATTCCAGTACTGCTTCAGGGGCACTCGCCAAGATGCAGGAGCGCTTCAATCTCCCCCACCATCGCTTGCTGTGTGATGTCCCTACGCGCTGGAATTCTACGCTGCACATGCTAGCCCGCTTTTGCGAGCAGAAGAGTGCAGTGGTCCAGTACATGACGGCGCAGTACCGAGGCGCATCCGGACAGCTGCCAAGCTTCTGTGGATCCGATTGGGCCAACATGTTGGACCTCTGCCAAGTCCTCCAAAATTTTGAGCAATCCACATTGCTTGTGTTGTGAGCAGTGACAACTCTTCAGTCAGCATTACCATACCACTGCTGTGTTTACTGAAGAAGTCAATGTTGAAAATCAAGGAAACAGCTGTCATGATGCAACTGGGGGAATCTGAAGGAGAAAACGATCAGCGTGATGATACCAACATCAGGCCATCTGCCTCAGGAAACGCTGGCCCCAGCAGCTATGATGAAGAAGAGGAGGGGGAACAGCTGGAGTTGGAGCAGGAATTTCATGCCACCACTGACGAGGACCAGAGCGGTGCACGTTGGACTTCCACAATTCAGCGCGAATTGTCAGCAGAAGCAGACCAGGAAGAAGGTGACGATTATGATGCATCACAACAACTATCACAACGCTCACAAGAGGATGATGAGGATTCTGGCAGGACTCTGGCACACATGGCTCAATTCATGCTAGACTGCATTGAACGCGACCCACGCATTGTGCGCATTCTGGACAACACCAATTACTGGGTTTATACCCTTCTGGATCCACGGTACAAACACAATGTTCCAAAACTGCTTGAAGAAAGAGTCAGACAGGTCAAAATGGAAGAATACCAGCAGGCCCTTGTGGAGACTTAAGAGAGGAGATTGACATCCTCCCCCTCCTATAGCCAGTTGTACGCCGACAGACTGACTTCCGCAAACCCAGGACGACCAGGAGGGCAGCAAACAACACAAGCCGCATCTAGTGCCCAAAAGGGAATGGTATCGGCAGTGTCCTTGGAGTGGGAAAATTTTCTGACACCCATGCAGCAGCCCACAGAACAGCAAGCGTGTAGATCCACCTCCAACACCGATCGCCTGGAGAAGATGGTCAAGGACTACATGTCAGATGGCGTAGCTGTGTTGAACAATCCATCTGCACCCTTCAACTATTGGGTATCGAAGCTATACACCTGGCACGAACTGGCAATGTACGCAATAGAGGTGCTGGCTTGCCCGGCAGCCAGCGTTATGTCGGAACGTTGTTTCAGTGCTGCCGGAGGCATCGTCACAGATCGGCGTATCCGCCTCTCCACAGAAAATGCAGACCGTCTGACTCAAATTAAAATTAATCAATCCTGGATTGGAAACGACTATGCAACACTCCTGGACCCCAACCAAGTAACATGAACAATGACCATCTGTGATGGGTTAGCGTTTCCGGTCCCTGTTTATTGAACCTCTTATCTGTATTACATTTATGACTGCATGGCGGCAAAAAGCATGCTATCTGCACGCTTCTTGTCCTCATGCAAGGCCTGGGTTGTTGTGTCTGAAAGCGTGGCCTTCTCCTCCTGCGTCTCCTCCTGTTCCATCACGTGTGCTGCTGCTGGGTTAGCGTTGCCGGTCCCTGTTTATGGAACCTCTTATCTTTATTACATTTATGACTGCATGGCGGCAAAATGCATGCTATCCGCACGCTTCTTGTCCTCATGCAAGGCCTGGGTTGTTGTGTCTGAAAGCGTGGCCTTCTCCTCCTGCGCCTCCTAATGTTCCATCACGTGTGCTGCTGCTGGGTTAGCGTTGCCGGTCCCTGTTTATGGAACCTCTTATCTTTATTACATTTATGACTGCATGGCGGCAAAATGCATGCTATCCGCACGCTTCTTGTCCTCATGCAAGGCCTGGGTTGTTGTGTCTGAAAGCGTGGCCTTCTCCTCCTGCGCTTCCTCCTGTTCCATCACGTGTGCTGCTGCTGGGTTAGCGTTGCCGGTCCCTGTTTATGGAACCTCTTATCTTTATTACATTTATGACTGCATGGCGGAAAAATGCATGCTATCCGCACGCTTCTTGTCCTCATGCAAGGCCTGGGTTGTTGTGTCTCAAAGCGTGGCCTTCTCCTCCTGCGCCTCCTCCTGTTCCATCACATGTGCTGCTGCTGGGTTAGCGTTGCCGGTCCCTGTTTATGGAACCTCTTATCTGTATTACATTTATGACTGCATGGCGGCAAAAAGCATGCTATCCGCACGCTTCTTGTCCTCATGCAAGGCCTGGGTTGTTGTGTCTCAAAGCGTGGCCTTCTCCTCCTGCGCCTCCTCCTGTTCCATCACGTGTGCTGCTGCTGGGTTAGCGTTGCCGGTCCCTGTTTATGGAACCTCTTATTTTTATTACATTTATGACTGCATGGCGGAAAAATGCATGCTATCCGCAAGCTTCTTGTCCTCATGCAAGGCCTGGGTTGTTGTGTCTGAAAGCGTGGCCTTCTCCTCCTGCGCCTCCTCCTGTTCCATCACGTGTGCTGCTGCTGGGTTAGCGTTGCCGGTCCCTGTTTATGGAACCTCTTATCTTTATTACATTTATGGCTGCATGGCGGAAAAATGCATGCTATCCGCACGCTTCTTGTCCTTATGCAAGGCCTGGGTTGTTGTGTCTCAAAGCGTGGCCTTCTCCTCCTGCGCCTCCTTCTGTTCCATCACGTGTGCTGCTGCTGGGTTAGCGTTGCCGGTCCTTGTTTATGGAACCTCTTATCTTTATTACATTTATGACTGCATGGCGGCAAAATGCATGCTATCCGCACGCTTCTTGTCCTCATGCAAGGCCTGGGTTGTTGTGTCTGAAAGCGTGGCCTTCTCCTCCTGCGCCTCCTCCTGTTCCATCACGTGTGCTGCTGCTGGGTTAGCGTTGCCGGTCCCTGTTTATGGAACATCTTATCTGTATTACATTTATGACTGCATGGCGGCAAAAAGCATGCTATCCGCACGCTTCTTGTCCTCATGCAAGGCCTGGGTTGTTGTGTCTCAAAGCGTGGCCTTGCGCCTCCTCCTGTTCCATCACGTGTGCTGCTGCTGGGTTAGTGTTGCCAGTCCCTGTTTATGGAACCTCTTATCTTTATTACATTTATGACTGCATGGCAGCAAAATGCATGCTACCTGTGCAAAGAAAACAGACATTTCCCGCATTTAAAAGACAGTTTTCCCTTTGAAACGTTAAAATCGATTTTCTCAAACTATAAGCTCTTTTTGCTAATTTTTTTTCCTCTTGTACCCACTCCCAAGGTGCACATACCCTGTAAATTTGGGGTATGTAGCATGTAAGGAGGCTTTACAAAGCACGAAAGTTCGGGTCCCCGTTGACTTCCATTATGTTCGGAGTTCGGCGCGAACACCCGAACATCGCGGCCATGTTCGGCGAACGTTCGCGAACCCGAACATCCAGGTGTTCGCCCCAACACTATTTCCCAGTGATACTGCAGATCACCGGTAATCAGATCCTCTCTGTGCTTCACCGATCATTACACCTGGCCTGGGCATACAGTTTACCTGAGGGAGACTTAGCCCTGACATCAGTCGATGAATTCTTTAAAGCAATGGCAGTAATTTACGACGACCCAGATATTGCCTCGACTTCGGAGCGGAAGCTCAAGTTGTTGCGTCAAGGCAAGGGTCCAGTCGAGCATTACGCCTCTGAATTTAGAAGGTGGTCAGTGACAGCCAGGTGGGACACATACGCCCTGTTAGACTGCTTCTTATCTGGGTTGTCGGACGAAGTGTCTAATCTCATGTTGAGTCAGCCTGAGCCCACGACTCTTGATGCAGCCATTTCATCGGCCATCAGAGTCGATCGCAGATTACGCTATCAGCGCCAAACCCGGGGCAAGGACCAGGCTAAGTAGGCCAATGCAGATAGGTCGGTCAAAACTATCTCAGGTAGAGCGGAGACGTAGAATGTCAGAGCAGTTGTGCCTGTATTGTGCGGAGAAAGGTCATAGAGTGCGAAATTGCCCCAATAAGTCGGGAAACGAGCTTGCCTAGGAGTTGTGGGGGGTGACACCCTGGGCACACAATTTTTGCCCCTTAAAGAAAACAAATTGCTTCTTCCTTGTACGATTACTTGGGAGAACGAGTCTGTAGCCACCAGTGGCGGCTCCAGCTTCAGATTTTTGGGGGGGCTCAAAGGGGGCACGAGGGCTGGCAGGCCGGGCTTGGGGGGGGGGGGGAATTTGCGGCGCGAAAAATTGGGCGTGGTCATGATGTCATGTGGGCGGGGCTAACTGTAATGTAGTTGTACAAGCTAACGTAGTTACATGGAAAAAAAAATGAAGTAAACGCACATAATGACAGGTAGCCTTTCACCAGTAAATGCACATAAGAATCAGCTTTTCAGCAGTTAATGCACGTAATGACAGACAGCGTTTCCCCATTAAATGCACATAAGAGACAGCTTTTCACCAGTTAATGCACATAATGACAGACTGCGTTTCTGCAGTAAATGCACATAAGAGCCTGCTTTTCACCAGTTAATGCATGTAATGACAGACAGTTTCCCCATTAAATGCACATAGACAGCTTTTCACCAGTTAATTCACATAATGATAGACTGCGTTTCCGCAGTAAATGCACATAAGGGACAGCTTTTCACCAGTTAATGCACATAATGACAGACTGCGTTTCCGCAGTAAATGCACATAAGGGACAACTTTTCACCAGTTCATGCACATAATGACAGACAGCATTTCCCCAGTAAATGCACATAAGAGACAGCTTTTCACCAGTTAATGCACATAATGACAGACAGCCTTTCACCAGTTAATGCCCATAAGAGACAGCTTTTCACCAGTAAATGCACATAAGAGACAGCTTTTCACCAGTAAATGCACATAAGAGACAGCTTTTCACCAGTAAATGCATGTAATAACAGACAGCGTTTCCCCATTAAATGCACATAAGAGACAGCTTTTCACCAGTAAATGCACGTAATGACAGACAGCGTTTCTGCAGTAAATGCATGTAATGAGAGACAGCGTTTCACCAGTTAATGCACATAATGACAGACAGCCAGTGTCCCCAGTATATGTAGCCAGGCGTATAGCTGTCCCCAGTATATGTAGTCAGGCTAGTGATGGTGGGCTGGGGGCCCCAGGGCACCTCAGGCCTGGCTGGTGGTGGTGGGATGGGGGGCCCAGGGCAGCTCAGGCCTGGTGGGAAGGCCTCAGGCCTGGCTGGTGGTGGTGGGCCCAGGGCACCTCAGGCCTGGCTGGTGGTGGTGGGATGGGGGGCCCAGGGCAGCTCAGGCCTGGTGGGAAGGCCTCAGGCCTGGCTGGTGGTGGTGGGCCCAGGGCACCTCAGGCCTGGCTGGTGGTGGTGGGATGGGGGGCCCAGGGCAGCTCAGGCCTGGTGGGAAGGCCTCAGGCCTGGCTGGTGGTGGTGGGATGGGGGGCCTAGGGCACCTCAGGCCTGGCTGGTGGTGGTGGGATGGGGGGCCCCAGGGAGGGCAGCTCAGGCCTGGTGGGAAGGCCTCAGGCCTGGCTGGTGGTGGTGGGATGGGGGGCCTAGGGCACCTCAGGCCTGGCTGGTGGTGGGATGGGGGGCCCCAGGGAGGGCAGCTCAGGCCTGGTGGGAAGGCCTCAGGCCTGGCTGGTGGGATTGGGGCCCAGGGCACCTCAGGCCTGGCTGGTGGTGGTGGGATGGGGGGCCCCAGGGAGGGCAGCTCAGGCCTGGTGGGAAGGCCTCAGGCCTGGCTGGTGGTGGTGGGATGGGGGGCCTAGGGCACCTCAGGCCTGGCTGGTGGTGGGATGGGGGGGCCCCAGGGAGGGCAGCTCAGGCCTGGTGGGAAGGCCTCAGGCCTGGCTGGTGGTGGTGGGATGGGGGGCCCAGGGCACCTCAGGCCTGGCTGGTGGTGGTGGGATGGGGGGCCCCAGCCCAGAGAGGGCAGATCAGGCCTGGTGGGGAAGGCCTCAGGCCTGGCTGGTGGTGGTGGGATGGGGGGACCCCAGGGCAGCTGGGGCAGAAAAACAATTTGGAATTGGCAGTGAGTTGACGACTGGCTGGCTGGAGAGGACAGCCACCGTCCGCCCACCGCACCCACCTTGTCGGAGTTCCGACGGTGACTTCCAAGTCCTGCTGCTGTCCTGTCAGCTCCAGCCTCCTTCAGAGTCCAGCCTGAGCCTCCAGTCCACTCCCGGGCCGTGCCGTGCGCAGCGCTGTCTGACACACTGTCCGTCCGACCGTCCATGTGGGTCGGTGCCTGGCCTGGCCTGGGTGGGGGTGTGTGTGTCACACTGGCTGACTGCGTGACTGGCCTGGCTCACTGGCTGGCGCAGACACTCTCTCTCACTCAGATGTTGGAGTCGGCGGCAAATGTCACGTGACGCCGGACGCGTCACATTTTATAATGCCGCTAGAGTCACCACCACCGTACGTGGTGTACCTCCCCCTGGGGCGGGCCTGAGGCTGAGCAGGGTAGGTGGGTGGGAGTCCGTGTGGTGGGACTAGTGCCCGGACTGATGATTCGCTGGGGTGGGTGGTGCCACACAGCCCAAGCCCTCGCCCTCCAGTCCTCCCACCCAGGCAGCCAGGCTCGGCGGCTCCACTGCACTGCATTGCAGACGAGCCGAGGTCGGGTCGGAGCGGACACTTGCGGCGGCGGCGGCGGGGGGGGGGGGGGGGGGGCTTTGAGGGGGGCTAATGAGTTGCCAGCTGGGGCTTAAGCCTGGGTAAGCCCCAGCGTGGCGCCGCCACTGGTAGCCACTGAGGCTTTTATTGATTCTGGCTCAGCGGCTAATTTTATGAACTATGAATTCGCTCAGAAATTGGGTATTCCTCTCACACCAGTGAAACCTCCCATCCAAGTCACGGCAGTGGACGATTCTCCCCTGCAACAGAATCGTTCCCTATCAGACACCAGAGGTGAAGGTCACTATAGGGGTACTGCATGGGGAACAACTTAAGTTTTTTGCATATGTCAACCTCCACTATTATCCTAGGAATGCCGTGGTTACAAGTCCATTCACCACACATAGATTGGGCCACTGGTCAGCTAACTAGATGGTCAGCTCGTTGTTTCCAGCAGTGTTTAGGGAAGGTGACATTGGGTCAAACCAGGATTCAGGTGGAGGGTGTACCAGAACAGTACTTTGAATATTCTGATGTGTTCTGTCCCAAGGCTGCTGATAAGTTACCTCCACATCGCCCTTTCGATTGCCCCATCGATCTCCGTTCTGGTTGTATGCCCCCACGAACATAACCCCTTTGGGCTTCCCCTCCGGGATGTCCTGCTGAAAAGGACCTAAAGTCTCTGTCCAATCTTCCCAAGTCTCAGTTGTAGCTAGTACCAGTCTCTGTGGGACAATGGTCTCTGGGGGGAGGGCTGTGCTGTCTCTGGCTCAAAGCATCTAGACAGGGCATCTGTACGTAATTATAAATCTGAATCTCGAGAAGAACAATGACCATCGAGCCTGACGGGGGCTTAATCTCTTGGCTCCCTCGATGTATTCTAAATTTTTGTGGTCAGTGTAGACTGTAATCGTATGTTCTGCTCCTTCCAACCAATGACGCCATTCTTCAAAGGCCAATTTGATGGCCAGGAGCTCCCTGTTGCCTATATCATAGTTTCTCTCTGCCGGAGAGAACCTACGAGAAAAGTAGGCACATGGGTGCAATCTGCCCTGCAACCCTGACCGCTGGGACAGCACAGCCCCTACCCCGACCTCTGAGGCGTCCACCTCAACAATAAAGGGATAGGAAGTGTCAACGTGTCTCAGGATGGGTGCAGAGCAAAACAAATCTTTCAAAGTGGAGAATGCCTGCAGAGCCTCTGGAGACCAGTGGGTAGTATCTGCCCCTTTCTTAGTGAGACAGGTGAGGGGTGCAATAACAGTGGAGTACCCCTTTATGAACCTTCTATAGTATTGGCAAAGCCTAGAAATCTCTGAAGAGATTTTAACCGCACTGGTTGAGATCATTCCAACACAGCAGAAACCTTGGCAGGATCCATAGACAGGCCCAAGGTGGAAATAATGTACCCTAAAAAGGTGACAGATGTTACCTCGAAAATGCATTGTTATGTCTTAGTTTATCCAATACAAACTTGACATGTGTCCTGTGCTCAGAGAGGTTGTTAGAAAAGATAAGTATATCGTCTAGGTATACCAACACAAACTTGCCCAATAGCTCCCTGAATACCTCATTAATCAGTTCCTCAAAGACGGCTGGGGCGTTACACAGCCCGAAGGGCATCACCAGGTACTAGTAATGCCCGTCGGGCGTGTTAAAGACCGTCTTCCATTCATCGCCCTTTCTGATCCGCACCAGGTTGTATGCACCCCGTAAATCCAACTTTTAAAAGATCTTAATGTCGGTTATCTGTGTAAACAAGTCATCTATCAAGGGCAAAGGGTAGCGATTCTTTACTGTGATTTTATTCAGGCCCCGGTAATCAATGCAAGGCCGCAGGCCTCCATCTTTTTTCTTAAAAAAAAAGAAACCTGCGCCAGTAGGCGACCGGGAAGGGCGAATGAACCCCTTGGCTAAATTTTCACGAATGCATTCCTGCATGGTCACTTTCTCTGGACCAGACAAATTGTAAAGATGGCCCCTAGGGGGCATACAACCCGATCGGAGATCTATGGGGCAATCAAAGGGGCGATGTGGAGGTAACTTATCTGCAGCCTTGGGACAGAACACATCAGAATACTCGGAATATTGTACTGGTACCCCCTCCAACTGGATCCTGGTCTGGCCCAGTGCCACTCTCCCTAAACACTGCTGAAAACAATGAGCTGACCAACTAGTTGCTGACCGGTAGTCCAATTAATCTGTGGAGAGTGTAAGTGCAGCAATGGCATGCCAAGGATGACTGTGGAGGTGGTCATGTGTAACACAAAAAACTGTAGCCTCTCCTTATGTAACACCCCTATAGTGACTTCCACCTCTGGTGTCTGGGACAGCGGATGATTACTTTGCAGGGGGAATCATCTACTGCCGTAACCTGAATGAGTGGTTTTACTGGTGTGAACGGAATACCCAATCTCTTAGCAAATTCAAAATCCATAAAATTAGCTGCAGAGCCTGAATCAATAAAAGCCTCAGAAATCTCGGTTTTATCTTCCCATGTAACTGTACAGGGAAGGAGTAACCGTTTATCTTCTAAGGGTAAAAGCCGCGTGCCTAGGCTGCTACCCCCTACAACTCCTAGGCGATAGCGTTTCCCGGCTTGTTAGGACAATTACGTACTCTATGACCCCCCTCTGCGCAGTAAAGACACAGCCGCTCAGACATCCTGCGTCTTCGCTCCACTTGGGATAGTTTTGACCGACCAATTTGCATTGGTTCGGGTGGAGGCGAGACAGGAGGAGGTGGAGTTACTGGAGGCGCAGCGTAGGACACCATTCTTACCTGACTACTACCCCGGGTCTGTTTCTGATAACGCAGTCTGCGGTCGACTCGAATGGCCGATGAAATGGCCTCATCGACTGTCTTAGGTTCAGGCAGACTTAACATGAGATCTGAAACCTCATCTGACAACCCTGATAAGAAACAATCTAATAGGGCATAGGTGTCCCACCGGGCTGAAACTGACTACCTCCTAAATTCGACTGCGTAATCTTCGACCGGACCCCTGCCTTGAAGCAAGAGCTTGAGCTTCCTCTCAGAGGTCGCGGCAAGGTCTGGGTCATCGTAAAATACTGCCATGGCTTTAAAAAATTCATCCACTGAAGAGAGGGCCAAATCCCCGGTGGGCAAACTGTACGGCCACGTCTGAGAATCGCCTGATAACAAAGTCTTAATAAATGTGACCCTTTGGGTCATATTTCCAGAAGACCGGGGTCTTAACTCAAAGTAAGATAACACTCTACTTTTAAAATTTCGGAAGTCAGATCTGTCACCAGAAAATTTCTCGAGTACAGGCAAATGTATATCAGAGCTAGGAGGGGATCGCACCTTATCCACTGCTGTCTGGAGGGTTTGTAAAGAACCAGACAAGGCTTCAATCATAGTCTTGTGACTACCCATCCACCTTCTAGCCTCTTACCCTCCTCCCTTCCGCCTCCTCCCTCGGAGGAGTATCTTGCCTTCCTGGGATTTGAAGGATGTCAAACCCAGGTCAACTACGGGGAGGGCAGCTATGCTCACCACTATACTACCAACACTACAGTACGCTCACATACATTAGCCAGGAATCAAACCCAGGAATTGAACCCAGATCAACTGCATGGAGGGCAGCTATGCTCACCACTATACTACCAACACTACAGGCTGAAGCCAGGCTAGCTGGCCTGGGAAGGACGAAAAGCTAGGGGGCCATGCAACCATTCCTGCTAACCTAAAGCTTACTTGTGTCTTACAACACATTGGCTTAAGACTTAACCAAATCCAATGCTCCAATATGGGGAAGCTTCTCTGTTTGCTTTTTTTTTTTTTTTTTTTTTTTTAAGTGTGGTGTCACAGTTCACTCATCTCTTCAACTACAAGAAAGGCCCAGGAGTAGTCTTAGCTACCGTAATATCTATGTTACGGCAGGTAGAGTTGGGCCGAACGGTTCCATGCGAACTTCAGTGGTTCGCGTTCGCGTCCCGCAGGCGAACTTTTGCAGAAGTTCGGTTCGCCCCATAATGCACCATGAGGGTCAACTTTGACCCTCTACATCACAGTCAGCAGGCCCAGTGTAGCCAATTAGGCTACACTAGCCCCTGGAGCCACTCCCCCCCTAATAAAAGGCAGGCAGCGGCGGCCATTAAGCTCACTCGTGTGCCTGCGTTTGTAAGAGTAGGGCGAGCTGCTGCAGACTGTCTCTCATAGGGAAAGATTAGTTAGGCTTAGCTTGTTCCTGGCTGCATACCTGTTCTGTGAACCCACCACTGCATACCTGTACTGTGAACCCACCACTGCATACCTGTTCAGTGAACCCACCACTGCATACCTGTACTGTGAACCCACCACTGCATACCTGTTCAGTGAACCCACCACTGCAAACCTGTTCAGTGAACCCACCACTGCATACCTGTTCAGTGAACCTGCCACTGCATACCTGTTCTGTGAACCCACCACTGCATACCTGTTCAGTGAACCCACCACTGCATACCTGTTCAGTGAACCCACCACTGCATACCTGTTCAGTGAACCTGCCACTGCATACCTGTACTGTTCAGTGAACCCGCCACTGCATACCTGTTCTGTTCAGTGAACCCGCCACTGTATACCTGTTCTGTTCAGTGAACCTGCCACTGTATACCTGTTCTGTTCAGTGAACCCGCCACTGTATACCTGTTCAGTGAACCTGCCACTGCATACCTGTTCTGTTCAGTGAACCCACCACTGCATACCTGTTCTGTTTAGTGAACCTGCCACTGTATACCTGTTCTGTTCAGTGAACCCGCCACTGTATACCTGTTCAGTTAACCCGCCACTGCATACCTGTTGTGTTCAGTGAACCCGCCACTGTATACCTGTTCTGTTCAGTGAACCTGCCACTGTATACCTGTTCTGTTCAGTGAACCCGCCACTGCATACCTGTTCTGTTCAGTGAACCTGCCACTGCATACCTGTTCTGTTCAGTGAACCTGCCACTGTATACCTGTTCTGTTCAGTGAACCCGCCACTGTATACCTTTTCTGTTCAGTGAACCTGCCACTGTATACCTGTTCTGTTCAGTGAACCCGCCACTGCATACCTGTTCTGTTCAGTGAACCTGCCACTGTATACCTGTTCTGTTCAGTGAACCCGCCACTGTATACCTGTTCAGTTAACCCGCCACTGCATACCTGTTGTGTTCAGTGAACCCGCCACTGTATACCTGTTCTGTTCAGTGAACCTGCCACTGTATACCTGTTCTGTTCAGTGAACCCGCCACTGCATACCTGTTCTGTTCAGTGAACCTGCCACTGTATACCTGTTCTGTTCAGTGAACCGCCACTGTATACCTGTTCAGTTAACCCGCCACTGTATACCTGTTGTGTTCAGTGAACCCACCACTGCATACCTGTCCTGTTCAGTGAACCCGCCACTGCATACCTGTTCTGTTCAGTGAACCCACCACTGCATACCTGTTCTGTTCAGTGAACCCGCCACTGTATACCTGTTCAGTTAACCCGCCACTGCATACCTGTTGTGTTCAGTGAACCCACCACTGCATACCTGTTCTGTTCAGTGAACCCGCCACTGCATACCTGTTCTGTTCAGTGAACCTGCCACTGTATACCTGTTCTGTTCAGTGAACCCGCCACTGTATACCTGTTCAGTTAACCCGCCACTGCATACCTGTTGTGTTCAGTGAACCCGCCACTGTATACCTGTTCTGTTCAGTGAACCCGCCACTGTATACCTGTTCTGTTCAGTGAACCCGCCACTGCATACCTGTTCTGTTCAGTGAACCCACCGCATCAGTGCGCATACCTGTGCAGTTAAGTGAACCCACCTACCTACGTGAGTGCACGCAGTGTGATATACCACTCCGTGCATACCCGATATGGACAAAACAGGTAGAGGAAGAGGTAGTGCCAGAGCCAGAGGAAGGCCACCCGGCAGGTCTGTGCGAGGTCGTGTAAATGTAATTTCGTGTGGACCTGGCCCACAGTACAGTGCTCGGAAGAAGGCACGTCCCATCACCTCCCAAGATTGTCAGGACGTGGTTGAGTATTTAGCGACACAGAACACCTCATCTTGCTCAGCCACCAGCGCTACTACTAGAACCACTTCCGCTGCATTTGACACTTCGCAAGAATGATTTAGTGGTGAAATCACTGATGCACTGTAACGAAAAATCTGCAACGCCGGATGGATTGCGAAAATATGGTCGCATCCAGTCCGGCAAGCGGACCTTCCAACGCGGGATGCGGAAATTCGTCCGCATCCGCTGCGCACACCCGTCCGAGCACTCTGCTCCAAACTCACCAACATGCTGTTAACCAGGGTTCTGCCATCTTGCCTCTAGGGGGTGCGGCCGCACGCCAGACACGCCTTTATACTCTTAGAAAGCGTGTCAGCTGACCTGGAGGTCAGCTGACATTTTAGCCTGCTCTGATTGGTTGCTGCCTGGGGTGGAGACTTCTCTCCCAGGCAGTATATAAGGAAGTGCTTTTCAGTCACACTTCGTCTGTGTTTGCGATACCCTGTGTCAGCACTCAGACCTTAGACTAGATCCCAGGTGTTGAAACCAAGGACTTCACACCTAGACTAGGAGATTATTATTGTTATTGATTCTCTGTGTATGATTCTGTGCCTGTCTTGACTTCTCTTCTGCTTCCTGATTCTGTACTCTGCCAGCCCGTACCGTTAATGACTATTGGCTTGGTTCCTGACTATTCTCTCGTCTCACGTCTCTGTACTGTTGCCGCCTGTACTGTTGCCGAACCTCTTTCTGTCTGACCTTGCTCCCTTCAGTGGAACGTCTCCCACTGTTGGGTTATTATCTGAAGCTTGCCTCCCTGAGACGCCGGCCCTAGCAGACCGTTACTGCCAGAGGCCGAGATTCCTCCACTGCCACTTTGGGGGATCTCACACACGGGGTTCCCATTCAGAGGTAACCACACCTCTGAGGAATTGCCGTGTGGTGGATATTTCCACAACTTTGTGAATATTTACTGCTTTGTTTATTTCCATTTTGTTCGTGTGTCCACTGCTTTACATCTACCCGCATTATTAGCAATTCCGCAGATTGCTATATAATCGGGTCTATCCTTGTATTATTGGCGATACTGCGGATCCCCAATAATCAAGGTTCGGGGTGTGACACTGGTCTGAGTAGATCATTTCAGGCACTTACCGTGTTAGTGAGCCTTCCGCTGATTTACCATCAGGAAGATACTGACTATTTCACTCTAACATATCTGCATTAGTGGTGATTCTGTATATCACCACTTAATCAGATATTTGTGCCTCTTGCTGACACCAATCGTTACATGCACAGCCATTGTTGTTACAGCCAGATGAATTTTCACCTGCTCACATGTCTGATTTACGCAGCAACACTATGGATGTAACGTGTAAGGAGGATGAAGGACCTACTGATGGTGCATGTTTGGATTTTTCTGAGGCAAGCGAAATTGGGCAGGATGATTACGATGATGACGATGATACGGATCCTCTGTATGTTCCCAATAGAGGAGATGAAGAGGGGGACAGTTCAGAGGGGGAGTCAGAGAGTACTAGGAGGAGAGAAGTTGCTGAAAGAAGCTGGGGCAGCTCTTCGTCAGAAACAGCTGGTGGCAGTGTCCGGCACCATGTATCGCCACCTATGTACAGCCAGCCAACTTGCCCTTCAGCATCAGCTGCTGAGGTCCCCATAGTGCCCACATCCCAGGGTGGCTCAGCGGTGTGGAAATTATTTAATGTGTGTGCCTCAGATCGGAGCAAAGCCATCTGTTCGCTCTGGCAACAAAAATTGAGCCGTGGAAAGGCCAACACTCACGTAGGGACAAGTGCCTTACGAAGGCACCTGGAGAAAAGGCACAAACAGCAATGGGATGGCCACCTGAGCAAAAGCAGCAACAGCACACAAAAGAAAAGTCACCCTCCTTCTCCTTCCTCCTTCAGGTGCATCATCTGCTTCTGCCGCTTTCTCCCTTGCACCTTCACAGGCACCCTCCTCCACTCCGCCTCTGCCCTTGAGCGCTTCCTGCTCCTCTGCCCACAGCAGCAGTCAGGTGTCCGTGAAGGAAATGTTTGAGCGGAAGAAGCCAATTTCGGCCAGTCACCCCCTTGCCCGGCGCCTGACAGCTGGCGTGGCGGAACTGTTAGCTCGCCAGCTGTTACCATACCGGCTGGTGGACTCTGAGGCCTTCCGTAAATTTGTGGCCATCGGGACACCGCAGTGGAAGATGCCAGGCCGCACTTATTTTTCTAGAAAGGCCATACCCCAACTGCACCGTGAAGTTGAGAGGCAAGTGGTGTCATCTCTTGCGAAGAGCGTTGGGTCAAGGGTACACCTGACCACGGATGCCTGGTCTGCCAAGCACGGGCAGGGCCGCTACATTACGTACACAGCCCATTGGGTCAACCTGGTGAATGATGGCAAGCAGGGCGCAGCGGACCAAATTGTGACACCTCCACGGCTTGCAGGCAGGCCTCCTGCCACCTCCTCTCCTCCTGCTACATGCTCTTCGCTGTCCTCCTCCTCCTTGGCTGAGTGGCAGTTCTCCTCTCCAGCTATTCAGCCCCAGCTCCGCAGGGCCTAAGCTGCATGCCAGGTACGACGGTGTCACGCCATCTTAGACATGTCTTGCCTCAAAGCGGAGAGTCACACTGGAGCAGCTCTCCTGGCTGCTCTTAAGAGTGGCTGGCCCCGCACCACCTGGAGATAGGCAACGTGGTGTGCGACAACGGCAGCAATCTGCTTGCCGCTTTGCATATGGGGAAGCTGACACACATACCCTGCATGGCACATGTCATGAATCTAGTTGTTCAAAGATTTGTGTCAAAGTACCCTGGCTTAACGGATGTCCTGAAGCAGGCCAGGAAGTTCTGTGGGCATTTGAGGCGGTCGTACACAGCCATGGCACGCTTTGCGGAAATTCAGCGGAAAAACAACTTGCCGGTGAGACGCCTGATTTGCGATAGCCCGACTCGCTGGAATTCGACCCTGCTCATGTTCTCCCGCCTGCTAGAACAGAAGAAAGCCGTCACCCAGTACCTCTACAACTACAGTAAAATGAAACAGTCTGGGAAGATGGGGATGTTCTGGCCCGACAACTGGACACTGATGAGAAATGCATGCAGGCTCATGCGGCCGTTTGAGGAGGTGACCAACCTGGTGAGCCGCAGTGAAGGCACCATCAGCGACTTGATTCCCTACGCTTACTTCTTGGAGCGTGCTGTGCGTAGAGTGGCGGATGAAGCTGCGAATGAGCGTGACCAGGAACAGTTACGGCAGGAACAGGCATGGGACCAATTTTCATCAGACCCAGCTGTTTCCTCAACACCTGCGGCAGCACAGAGGGGGGAGGAGGAGGAAGAAGAGAAGTCGTGTGCAGAAGACAAGTCAGACTCAGAGGATGATGAGCAAGGTGTTTCTTTGGGGGAGGAGGAGGAGGGGACAGCGGCAGGAGAACAACCGCAGCAGGCGTCGCAGGGGGCTTGTGCTGCTCAACCTTCCCGTGGTATTGTTCCTCTGGGGGGAGGAGGTTGACTTACGTGACGTCACTGAGGAAGAGCAAGAGGAGATGCATGGTACATCTGGATCCGACTTTGTGCAGATGTTGTCTTTTATGCTGTCCTGCCTGTTGAGGGACCCCCGTATAAAAAACCTCAAGGGGAATGAGCTGTACTGGGTGGCCACACTACTAGACCCTCGGTACAGGCACAAAGTGGCGGACCTGTTACCAACTCACCTGAAGGTGGAAAGGATGCAACACATGCAGAACAAGCTGTCAACTATGCTTTACAATGCCTTTAAGGGTGATGTGACAGCACAACGCCAGCAAGGTACCACTGCCACTAATCCTCCTCCCGTGTCCACGCAGTCAAAGACAGGACGCTCCAGCGATCTCATGGTGATGTCGGACATGCAGACGTTCTTTAGTCCAACGCCTCGCCGTAGCCCATCCGGATCCACCCTCCACCAACGCCTGGAACGGCAGGTAGCCGACTACCTGGCCTTAAGTGTGGATGTAGACACTGCTGTGAACAGCGATGAGGAACCCTTGAACTACTGGGTGCGCAGGCTTGACCTGTGGCCAGAGCTGTCCCAATTTGCCATCCAACTTCTCTCCTGCCCTGCCGCAAGCGTCCTGTCAGAAAGGACCTTCAGCGCAGCTGGAAGCATTGTCACTGAGAAGAGAAGTCGCCTAAGTCACAAAACTGTTAAGTACCTCACCTTTATCAAAATGAATGAGGCATGGATCCCAGAGGGCTGCTGCCCGCCCCAAGACTAAGTCAGTCCCCGCACACACAGAATCTCTGCCTGCACGCCGTGTGACTGGCTGCCTGGCCTGCCCCAAGAAGACTAAGTCGCTCCCAGTCCCTCCACACAGCATGTCTGCCTGCAGGCCGCTTGACTACCTTCTCCGCCACCACCATCAACAGGGTCCGGGACTCCAGGCGGATTGCTGAATTTTTTAGGCCGCTGCTAGCAGCGGCCGCTGTAATAATTTTTCTGGTGCGTGTACATGACTGCCTAATTTTTCTGGCTGCACTGCGGGCAGCTGCAACAACAAAAGAAAAGGCATGTACATGCACCCATTCCCCTTCGTGATCATTACCTTGCCGTGGTGAAGGGGCTTGCGTATCACAATGAAGGAATGACCGGCGCCTAGATGAGTGTCTCGGGGGGCACACCCACGATAATAAGGTCGTTGCCTCATTGTGGTCAGACCAAATTTGATCAGCTGGACAGTCACTGTTCTGTCATTCACCTACATCAGCCAGGCGACCATATGGGCTGTAAAGCCACCAAAACCTGCACTCTCGCCATGGTGCGCACCAGTCCAGCATGGCCGTCACTACACAAACAGCTGTTTGCGGTGCGTTACACGGTGAGTTTGGTGTGTCAGTGTGAAGCAGTACCTTAATTACACTACCTGATTGATGTATACACATGCAAGATGTTTTAAAGCACTTTAGGCCTGTCATTTAGCATTCAATGTGATTTCTGCCCTTAAAACGCTGCTTTGCGTCAAATCCAGATTTTTCCCGGGGACTTTTGGCATGTATCCCACTCCTCCACCTGGGGGTCCAGGTGTTAGACCCCTTGAAACATCTTTTCCATCACTTTTGTGGCCAGCATAATTTTTTTTTTTCAAAGTTCGCATCCCCATTGAAGTCTATTGCGGTTCGCGAACTTTTACGCGAACCGAACCTTCTGCGGAAGTTCGCAAACCCGGTTCGCGAACCGAAAATCGGAGGTTCGGCCCCACTCTAACGGCAGGGCCCTTATTACACTTTCTCTTACAGGGCTATGGAAACCGTTTTGCCCATGCGATAAAGCGAGGTGCAAAAATGAAATCATGCCAAGCAGAGGATGGTTTTGGTGTACGTTAAAAAGGGGCGCTGGAAAAAAAGGGCGCAGGGTTTTAAACGATAAACATGGATAACGTTTCAAAATATAATGTACTATATTTCGATTAAAAATAATGTTTTATAAAGTTATAAATCATTGAATAATGTGCATGAAATCGGCAATTGTGAAAACGTTAATCTTCCGTTTAAAAAGTGAAATGTATAATAACGTTTAAAAAAAAATTAGTAAGTAACCGTCCCTGTACCTACCCCTAACCCCTAGACCCTTGTATTGGTGCCTAAACCTAAGACCCCCCTGGTGGTGCCTAAACCTAAGGCCCCCTTGGTGGTGCCTAAACCTAAGACCCCCCCCCTGTTGGTGCCTAAACCTAAGACCCCCCTGGTGGTGCCTGAACCTAAGACCCCCCTTGTGGTGCCTGAACCTAAGACTCCCCTGGTGGTGCCTAAACCTAAGACCCCCTTGTGGTGCCTAAACCTAAGACCCTCCTTAGTGATCACTGTATTGTGTGTAGAATAATGATTTAGAAACAGTAAGGGATAAAATATATTACAATTTACGTTACGTACTGATCGCTTTATTTTGTGAATAATAATGTTTTACAAACAGTAAGGGATAACATTTAAAATAATGTTTTATTGAAATAGGAAACGTAAATCATTACAAGCAGTTATAAAACATTAAAAATCTTCGGGCGCCGTTGGAAAACATTATTATTCTCGGGCGCCCTTTTTTCCTGTTCAGCGCCCAGTAAACAATATTTATTATGGGAGTGAATGGCGGCACCTGATTTGTCCACTAGCCTCCTGCGCCCTTTTTTTACGGTTTCCATGGTTTTGAGCCATCAACCTCTGGGTTAAGGGCCCAGCACACTTCTGCTGCGCCACTCTGCAGTCTGCTTACATTTGTATACAATCTATAAGTTTAAGAAGGGTACATTAGTTCCCTTCACATAACACAAAGGTGTCCCTGAACCACCAACCTTTCGGTTAACAGCCAAATGCACTAAGCATTTGTGCTACAAGGACTGTGTATAGGTCATGGCTGCTAAATGGCTATCTGGGTTTTTCTTCGGACAACTGTTGAGCACAAAATGCAAGGCCATCCCTGGGTGGGCTGGAACCACCAACCTTTCAGTTAACAGCCAAATGCACTAACCAATTGTGTCACAAGGACTGTGTATAGGTCATGGCTGCTAAATGGCTATCTGGGTTTTTTTGTTCGGACAACTGTTGAACACAAAATGCAAGGCCACCCCTGGGTGGGTTTGAACCACCAACCTTTTCGGTTAACAGCCAAATGCACTAACCAATTGTGCCACAAGGACTGTGTATATTTCAAGGCTGCTAAATGGCTATCTGGGGTTTTCTTCGGACAACTGTTGAGCACAAAATGCAAGGCCATTCCTGGGTGGGCTTGAACCACCAACCCTTTGGTTAACAGCCAAATGCACTAACCAATTGGGCCACAAAGACTGTGCGTAGGGTGTGGCTGCTAAATGGCTATCTGGGGTTTTCTTTGGACAACTATTGAGCACAAAATGCAAGGCCATCCCTGGGTGGGCTTGAACCACCAATCTTTCAGTTAACAGCCACATGCACTAACCAATTGTGCCACAAGGACTGTGCATAGGTCAAGGCTGCTAAATGGCTATCTGGGGTTTTCTTCGGACAACTGTTGAGCACAAAATGCAAGGCCATTCCTGGGTGGCCTTGAACCACAAACCCTTCGGTTAACAGCCAAATGCACTAACCAATTGGGCCACAAAGACTGCGCATAGGGCATGGCTGCTAAATGGCTATCAGGGGTTTTCTTTGGACAACTATTGAGCACAAAATGCAAGGCCTTCCCTGGGTGGGCTTGAACCACCAATCTTTCAGTTAACAGCCACATGCACTAACCAATTGTGCCACAAGGACTGTGCGTAGGTCATGGCTGCTAAATGGCTATCTGGGGTTTTCTTCGGACAACTGTTGAACACAAAATGCAAGACCATCCCTAGCAGGAAGGGTTGTATGGCCACCTAGCTTTTCATCCTTCCCACCCTTGCCCTGGAATCTTCCAGACTTCAAATTGCTGTCCTTTGCTGTGTGTGTTACACCAGCATCATCATCCAGAGGGCACATGATCTTTCTGATTCTGAAGTCTTGAATTGAATCTTGTAAGCAGTTTCACCATGTGTCCCACTGCTTTCATCCAGCAAATTAGGCAAATAAGCAAGCTAATTTTTCTCTTGGGTATATCACAATGGTACATGCTAGGCTGGCTTCAGTATGTAGTGCTGTTGGTAGTATAGTGGTGAGCATAGCTGCCCTCCAAGCAGTGGGCCTGGGTTCGATTTCTAGTTATAAAACATTAAAAATCTTCGGGCGCCGTTGGAAAACATTATTATTCTCGGGCGCCCTTTTTTCCTGTTCAGCGCCCAGTAAACGATATTTATTATGGGAGTGAATGGCGGCGCCCGATTTGTCCACTAGCCTCCTGCGCCCTTTTTTTACAGTTTCCATGGTTTTGAGCCATCAACCTCTGGGTTAAGGGCCCAGCACACTTCTGCTGCGCCACTCTGCAGTCTGCTTACATTTGTATACAATCTATAAGTTTAAGAAGGGTACATTAGTTCCCTTCACATAACACAAAGGTGTCCCTGAACCACCAACCTTTCGGTTAACAGCCAAATGCACTAAGCATTTGTGCTACAAGGACTGTGTATAGGTCACGGCTGCTAAATGGCTATCTGGGTTTTTCTTCGGACAACTGTTGAGCACAAAATGCAAGGCCATCCCTGGGTGGGCGGGAACCACCAACCTTTCGGTTAACAGCCAAATGCACTAACCAATTGTGTCACAAGGACTGTGTATAGGTCATGGCTGCTAAATGGCTATCTGGGTTTTTTTTGTTCGGACAACTGTTGAACACAAAATGCAAGGCCACCCCTGGGTGGGCTTGAACCACCAACCTTTTCGGTTAACAGCCAAATGCACTAACCAATTGTGCCACAAGGACTGTGTATATGTCAAGGCTGCTAAATGGCTATCTGGGGTTTTCTTCGGACAACTGTTGAGCACAAAATGCAAGGCCATTCCTGGGTGGGCTTGAACCACCAACCCTTCGGTTAACAGCCAAATGCACTATCCAATTGGGCCACAAAGACTGTGCATAGGGCATGGCTGCTAAATGGCTATCTGGGGTTTTCTTTGGACAACTATTGAGCACAAAATGCAAGGCCATCCCTGGGTGGGCTTGAACCACCAATCTTTCAGTTAACAGCCACATGCACTAACCAATTGTGCCACAAGGACTGTGTATATGTCAAGGCTGCTAAATGGCTATCTGGGGTTTTCTTCGGACAACTGTTGAGCACAAAATGCAAGGCCATTCCTGGGTGGGCTTGAACCACCAACCCTTCAGTTAACAGCCAAATGCACTAACCAATTGGGCCACAAAGACTGTGCATAGGGCATGGCTGCTAAATGGCTATCTGGGGTTTTCTTTGGACAACTATTGAGCACAAAATGCAAGGCCATCCCTGGGTGGGCTTGAACCACCAATCTTTCAGTTAACAGCCACATGCACTAACCAATTGTGCCACAAGGACTGTGCATAGGTCATGGCTGCTAAATGGCTATCTGGGGTTTTCTTCGGACAACTGTTGAACACAAAATGCAAGACCATCCCTAGCAGGAAGGGTTGTATGGCCACCTAGCTTTTCATCCTTCCCACCCTTGCCCTGGAATCTTCCAGACTTCAAATTGCTGTCCTTTGCTGTGTGTATTACACCAGCATCATCATCCAGGGGGGCACATGATCTTTCTGATTCTGAAGTCTTGAATTGAATCTTGTAAGCAGTTTCACCATGTGTCCCACTGCTTTCATCTAGCAAATTAGGCAAATAAGCAAGCTAATTTTTCTCTTGGGTATATCACAATGGTACATGCTAGGCTGGCTTCAGTATGTAGTGCTGTTGGTAGTATAGTGGTGAGCATAGCTGCCCTCCAAGCAGTGGGCCTGGGTTCGATTTCTAGCCAATGCATGTAAGCTGGCTTTTGACATCCTACAAATCCCAGAGAGAGAGATGGATGTTTCTTTTTGCCATTGAATCTGTAATCCGGATTCGGATATCTGGGTGAAATCCGCGGATATCCGTGTTGGCTGTAAAAATATTTGCAGATAGCTATCCGGATTTAAAAAAAATTCCGGAATCCGAATCCGAATCGGATAGTGTAAAAAAGTTCGGATATCCGGGTTACTCGGATATCCGAAATCCGGATGAGCATCCCTGCCAGCCACCCACCCTCTCCACCTGGCAATTGTTTAGCCCAGCCACCTACCCTCCCCTCCTGGCAACGGTTTAGCCCAGCCACCCTCCCTCTGCACCTGGTAATCATTTAGCCCAGCCACCCACCCTCTCAACGTGGCAGTTGTTTAGCCCGCTCCCCCTCCCTACCTAGCAATTGTTTAGCCCACCCACCATGCCTACCTGGCAAATTGTTTAGCCCACCCACCTTAAGTGTTCAGGTGCGCGGACAGACCGGAGGCAGCAGCAGCTCTCTCCTATATTTGCCTCAGGCGGCAAAAAGTCTAGGGCCGGCCCTGCTGGTGGTGGCAGAATGGTAGTCGCAGCAGAAGATTAATTCTGTATGGACCCTGGCGGTGGGAAACACAGGCTGAGACAGCAGGAGGAGTAGGTAGATGCAGCTATTGATAGTGGCGTAATAGCTGGAGGCAGTCGCAGACTGGCAGCAGAAGATATAGTTCTGTGTGGACCCTGGCAGTGGGAAACACAGACAACAGCAGCAGGAGGAGTGGGTAGATGCAACTATTGTAGTGGCATAATAGCTGGTGGTGGCAGACTGGTAGTGGCAGCCAGAGCCGGGCCGACACATAAGCTGGCAAGGCTGCAGCCTCGGGGCGCTGGTCAGTGATGTCATTAATGGGGGCAGGATCGGTTCTTCTATGTGCCCGCACTGCCCAGCACACTTCCAGCTATTGCTTCTATTAGTGCTGACTGAGGGCGGCAGCTGTAATTCTCTCTCCGAGAGAGAGTGTACATCAGTTGCCACGGCGATGATAATGCCACCGGAGCCGCCCCCTCTCTCTCCAGCCAGGCATGCTGGAAGCATGCTGTGCGTCTCACGTAAGATGGGGCTTAACAATCACCCCTGCTGCATCTGGGAGCACAGGTGAGCCGGGAGGCATGCAGGGCCTGTGCAATTATGACACATGGCACAGCAAGCAAGCAAGACTGTGGCGGTGTAATGTCAGAATGGGCAGCCCGGAAGCAGCCTTCCTCACTGAGTATTATGCATGCTCAGTGGGAAGTTAGACATTATTTACCTGAAATATCTCTGCTTCCGCACTACGTACACTCCCGAAATTTTCAGAGGAGGGAGGGGACCCCCAAATCTAGCTCCATGCTGAATTGCAGCCCCCGAGCCCCGCTAGTTCCCGAGATAGGTTTGCTGCAATCAGTCTCGGGAACCAGCAGGGCTCGGGGGCTGCAATTCGGCAGAGCTAAATCTGGGGGTCCCCTCCCTCCCCTGAAAATTTCGGGAGTGTACGTAGTGTGGAAGCGGAGATATTTATGACATTTTACGTGGCTGCACAATTTAATGGGTCGCAGACTCCTACTGCGCATGCGGGGCTGCCCAATCTGCGGGGCTGCCCATTCTGACACTACACCGGAGATAATCATCAATGAAGCTCTGCAGAGGTAGGACTGTGCCATGTGTGTCACCAACAGAAGGGGTGAAACACGGGGTAAGGAGAGACAAAGTTTTTATGCTGAATAGTGCCTGCCTGTAACTTGTCTTCCTCAGTTCCTCAGTCTAGCAGCAGCAGCTCCGTGGCCATCAGCGTGCAGATGAGGAAGGTGCTAGTAAAAAAGGGCGCACAGGGATAGTGGACAAAAAGGGTGCCACCATAGACTGCAATGCAAAATATCGGCTATTCGGCGCCCGACAGGAAAAACGGGCGCCCGAGAAATAGCGGTTACAGGGATCGTGCTAACAAAAGTTTTCGTTTACAGAATAAGGTTTATAACAAATATCGTTTACAAGTTAGTTTTGACCTTGTGTTATACTTATTTTTTCGTTTTTTAAATTTCGCTTATAGCAGTTTTTACTTATTTTTTGTTTTAAAATTTCGCTTACAAAAGTATAACAACTAAATTTTCGTTTACACTTCTTTGATCATTTAAAAATTTGTTTTCATATGTATAATGCATAAATACCGTTTTCAACCTTATTGTATTAGAAATACATCGCTTTTGGTATTAACTTTGTTTTTACACTTATAATGCGTTGATTATAGTTACTAAAATATTGCTTTTAATATTACTGTTATTTTAAGATTTCTAATGCGTACGTGATTGTAAGGCTATCTATTGTATTGTATATATTTATATATACTTTTCTCTATTTATAATATTAATGTATACGTGATTTTAAGGCTATTTTAAGGCTATTTATTCTATTGCAAACATATAAATTATTTTATTCATGTTATTTGCAGTGAAGTATTTTAAGGATTAAATATATTATTGTTTATATGTGTTTAGGGTGTTTGTGCGGTGGGGATGGTTAGGTTTAGCCATTACCAGGGGGGGGGGGGTCTAGGGGTTAGGGATAGGTACCGGGAGGGTTAGGTATAGTTACAGTATAATATACGCAGCCAGGGGGTGGTTAGGGTTAGGCACCACCATGGGGGTCTAGGGGTTAGGTACAGGGAGAGTTAGGTATAGTTACAGTGCAATATACTCCACCAGGGGGATGGTTAGGCATCACCAGGGGTGGTTAGGTTTAGGCACCACCAGGGGGGTGGTTAGGTTTAGCCACCACCAGGGGGGTGGTTAGGGTTAGGCACCACCAGGGGTGTGGTTAGGTTTAGGCACCACCAGGGGGGTAGTTAGGGTTAGGCACCACCAGGGGGGTGGTTAGGGTTAGGCACCACCAGGGGGGGTGGTTAGGGTTAGGCACCACCAGGGGGGTGGTTAGGGTTAGGCACCACCAGGGGGGGTGGTTAGGTTTAGGCACCACCAGGGGGGTCTTAGGGTTAGGCACCACCAGGGGGGTGTTAGGGTTAGGCACCACCAGGGGGGTGGTTAGGGTTAGGCACCACCAGGGGAGTCTTATGATTAGGCACCACCAGGGGGGTGGTTAGGGTTAGGCACCACCAGGGGGGTCTAGGGGTTAGGGATAGGTACAGGGAGGGCTCTGTGTGAGAGTAAGGTTAGGTATAGTTACAGCACAATATATGTAATATATACAATTTATTTAATTATGTATATTTAAACAAAGAGGGGGTCTAGGGGTTAGGGATAGGGAGAGATCTGTGTGAGCCTACAGTTAGGTATAATTGCAGTAAAATATCTGTAAAATCTACCATTGCATTGCTATGCTTAATACAAGTGTAAATATCATTTTTGTTATAGACGCTATTTGACGTTTCATTTCAGAATTCGTTTATTGTTATAGACGGTATTTTGCCATTTCATTTCCGTTTATTTAACCTATTTAGCACTAAATTTTCGTTTACAACATCTTAAACGAAAAATATGGTTTTGCATTAAAACTTACAATTTCGGCTATATCCCGCGCCCTTTTTTCCAGGTGCCCTTTTTTGATACACGCGAGGAGGAAATTCCTTCCATCCATCTATCCCTCCCCCTCCTAGAAGTCGGCTCTTCCAAAGTACTGGAGGAGATAACACGTGGGTCTGCAGTATGGGTGAATTCAGTAAGCAAGATTAAAGAGGAATGTGAGTGTGTCAGTGTGTTTGTGTGTGTCAAGATGGAGAAGATTGTGTGTGTGATTAACGAGTGCTGCAAGTTTGAAGGGGGATGGGTGTGTGCATACCAGTGAAGGTTAGTGAGTGTGTGTCTGTGTCAGTGAGTGCTGCTAGAAGTGTGTGTCTGTGTCAGTGAGTGCTGCTAGGAGAAGTGCGTGTCTGTGTCAGTGCGTGCTGCTAGGAGAAGTGTGTGTCTGTGTCAGTGCGTGCTGCTAGGAGAAGTGTGTGTCTGTGTCAGTGAGTGCTGCTAGGAGAAGTGTGTGTCTGTGTCAGTGAGTGCTGCTAGGCCTAGGAGTAGGGTTGCCACCTGGCCGGAAACTCACCGGTACAGCCGTTAAATCAGTTAAAAAGCCGCTGCCGGAAAAATGTTTTTTCCGGCAATGTATCTGCCCGGTAATTTGGACTATTCCACAGAGGGGGAGATGCCAGGTCTGTTATAACAATACTTTTCTAACTTAGATGAGGCTACAGCCTGCTCTCCCCCTTCCTCCTTGGTGATTGCACAGCTCCCTGTCACTGCCGACTGCGGAGCTGATTACATTGATTGACTTTAGTGTGCAGAGGAATGTGCTGCATCTCCCCCTCCTCCTCCCGCAGAGTGAGAACGGCCTGAGAGGAGAGAGATACAGTCACGTGTGGAGCTGCGCTGTGACTGCCAGGAGAAGGAGATGCTGCTGCTATAGGAGAGGTGCTGTCTGTCACTGCTGTGTGGGTGCAGACGCAGTGTGTGTACATGTGTGATGGGGCTGAGCCGAACAGAACAGGGAATTGAAGCCAAGCCGAGCAGGAAGAAAGAGATGGCTGGCTTCTGGCTAGTGAGTGTGGAGGAGATGCTGCTGACCCCTGTCAAAATCGAGGAGGTAGAGAGTGTGTGAAAAGTTTGCTGGCATATTGTTTACTTTAGCTGCCTGCTCCTGAGCTACTGTGGAGAGCGAGTGACCAGCGAGGGAGGGGGAGGGACTAATTGAATGATTGCTGAGCAATGATAATGGAGTAGGTTTTCTTACTTGTATTTAATAGTGTGCAAAGCTCTGCTGTACCCCTGTGTTATATTATATACAGTGCTGCGGATGACTTGCTGCTCCTACAATTGTATATAGGGTTACACTGCAGCTGCCTGGCTTCTATCAGTTCCCCTATATTCATGCAGCCCTGTCTCTCTTATCAGGCAGCTCTTCTCCTCCCCCAGTCATCTCCCTTTTCATTCCCACACAGACTCTAAAAACTATTCCCGTGGGTTCATCTAAAAAGTGGCCATGCATCAGGCGACTTTGCGGCAAATCGACCATCTGATTAGATCATTATGACCTCATGGGATGATAATTGGTGCCGCTAAGAGCATGCTTGATTGACGATGCAACAAAATTTCGGGTTTCTGGAAATTGGTTACATGTAAACTTGCTTGATCGGGTACATGGCGGTAACGGCGTGCAATATCGGGTCGAACACAACGGAACGCGCTGTCCTCCCTAATGTAAAATGTTCCCGCTGGTGCTGTATACTTTACTTGTCTGTCACTGGCTTTGGGCTCTGTCTACATACAGGTGCCCCACCTGGTTGTCAGGCATTACATGGGTGTCGTCACACATGTGCCCAAGTATACGCTGGCTAGGCTACCACATGGGGCGCATGTATCAAGCCAAAGCCAGTGACAGACAAGTAAAATGTACTGCACCGGGCAGTGCGAGGGCATTTTACATTAGGGGGACAGTGGAGGTCGGTGAGATGGTGGATACGGTGTCACAAGGAACCAGGAATGTCAGAGGTGAGCAGACAAGCCTCAGACTGGAGAAGGGAAAGACAAGATGAATGCCAGTGCTGCTGTTATACAGGTCAGGGAAACACAGCCATTCCTATATTGCACTAATGACATCATTGTGTGTTCTATATTAGCAGAAATGTGTCATTGTTGCATTATAGGAATAGCTCTCTACTTCCCTGAGCTGTGGAGAGAGATTGGGGCTGTTTGAGAGAGAGCAATGTAACCCTGCCCTCCTAGGTGCATATTGCCAAAGTTATTTAAAGTAATTAAAAGTAAGTTCCTAACCTGTAGAGAGCGAAGCCTCAGCATCCTATTGTGGCTCCTCTCTGGGTGGTCTAAAGGTCCCCATTTCTGAGCGCAGACGCCCCCACATCGGGGCTGCGCAGCACGTCTTCCTGGATCGTGGTCGCACAAGCCTGTCCAAAATTGAGCAGTAGCACGGCGTCTGAGGCTCCGACTTACTGCGCATGTGTGAGCTGCCTCGCGTGGCCATGATCCAGGAAGACGTGCTGCGGGGCCCCGATAGGATTAGTGACAATGCGTTGTTGGTAATCTTCCAGGAGGGCTGCGCTCAGTGACGGGACATCAGAGCAGCGAGGGGAGCCTTCATAGGACCCTGAGGCTTCCCCCTCTTTAGGTAACTATCTACATTTGAACCTGAGTTGCGAGGTGAACTAAGCTTTTTTTTTTTTTTTTTACTTACCTGGGGTTACTTCCAGCCTGTGTCTGTGTCCCTCGCTGCAGCTCCGGTCTTCTCCAGCGGTCTTCTCCCTCACAATTCCTCTAAGCTTGATGGTAACATTATACTGTGTCTACGGCAGGTTTGCTCTCACGAGTATCCACGAATGGTTACTTGTGAGTCAAATGAGGATTAATTTCTGCAGGTGTGCGGCGGGGATATAAGGTGTTAATTACCTATAATTCCGCCTTCCGCCCTGCGTTCCAAACAGGCTGCATGCGTCTTATTGGATGCATTGCAAGCCTCACTATGGGCACTTCCTCCTTCCGGCTTGAAGGAGGAAATGCCTGTAGTGAGGCTTGTAACGCGACCAATAGGACGCATGCAGCTTCTTTGAAGCGCAGGGTGGAATTATAGGTAATTAACACCTTATATCCCTGCCGCACACCTGCAGCAATTAATCCTCATTTAAATCATGAGTAACCACTCATGATTACTCGCGAGACCAAGCCTGGTCTACGGTAGAGTGGAGATTAGGTTGTGAGCACCTAAGGACAGCCAGTGACATGACTGTGCGCTCTGTACAGTGCTGCAGGAGATGTCACTGCTATATACAGTAAAAATATAATAATATGGGAGGAAATTAGACTTTGACTATGGTAAGATTAGGTTGTGAGCTCCTCTGAGGACAGTCAGTGACATGACTATGCGCTCAATACATAATAATAATATGGTAGGACATTTGGAGTATGACTATGGTAGGATTAGAGTGTGAGCTCCTCTGAGGACAGTTAATTACAAGACTATGTGCTCTGTAAAGTGCTGTGGAAGATGTCAGTGCTATATAAATACATAATAATAATATGGTTGGACATTAGACTGACTATTGGAAGTTGTGAGCTCCTCTGAGGACAGTCAGTGACATGACTATGTACTCTGTAATGTGCTGCAGAAGATGTCAGTGCTATATAAATACATAATAATAAGGTAGGACATTAGACTATGACTATGGTAGGATTATAGTGTGAGCTCCTCTGAGGACAGTCAGTGACATGACTATGTACTCTGTACAGTGCTGCAGAAGATGTCAGTGCTATATAAATACATAATAATAATATGGTAGGACATTAGACTATGACTATGGTAGGATTCGATTGTGAGGCCTTCTGAGGACAGTCAGTGACATGACTATGTACTCTGTAATGTGCTGCAGGAGATGTCCATGCTATATAAATAATAATAATATGGTAGGACATTAGACTATGACTATGGTAGGATTAGATTGTGAGCTCCTCTGAGGACAGTCAGTGACATGACTATGTACTCTGTAATGTGCTGCAGAATATGTCAGTGCTATATAAATACGCAACAATAATGGCTGGCTGTACGATAGATAGGACCTTTTAATTTCTCTTCACAGGCTGGGAGTCACATCTATGGGATACCATGGATAGGCCTCTATATTTTAATGTTCTGCCTATTATCAACCATAATCTGTTGTAATCATGCCCTCTTCTTCCTGTTCAATTTTGGCAGTCATCTTGAGCAATTTTGTAAAAAAGGGTGTAACAGGCCACACCCACTTTTAGGCCACACCCACCATGCCACACCCCCAAGCCGGTATTTTTTTACCCAAAAGGTGGCAACCCTACCTAGGAGAAGTGTGTGTCTGTGTCAGTGAGTGCTGCTAGGAGAACTGTGTGTCTGTATCAGTAGGTGCTGCTTGAAGTGTATGTGTGTGATTCAGTGAGTGCTGCAAGTGTGTCTGTTCATTTATATGTGGGCATATGTGCATTGTCTATGTCAGGGGTCTGCAACCCGCGGCTCTTTTTCACTTTCGCCGCGGCTCCTAGGCGGCTCCGGTGTCAGTGGCTGCGGTGCGCGTGCGACGTGTGCTGTCGCTGGCCGGCAGCCTATCAGAGAGGCCGCTGGACCAGTGCAGTGCAGGGCTTCGGGCGGCCATTTTCCCGTAGCCCTACAGTGTAATGCAGGCAGGACGTGACGTAGGAAGAGGATCGTAGGAGTTGCGCGCCACAAGGTCGGGACCGGAGGTCGGGACAGGAGGAGATCGTGACAGGAGGTCTTCTGACTAGGTGAGTAAATGGGTTTTTCTTTTCAGATCTGCTGAAGGATTGTGCATATTGGGGTCAGATCTGCTGAAGGATTGTGCATATGGGGGTCAGATCTGCTGAAGGATTGTGCATATGGGGGTCATATTGTAACGAAAAATCTGCAACGCCGGATGGATTGCGGAAATATGGTCGCATCCAGTCCGGCAAGCGGACCTTCCAACGCGGGATGCGGAAATTCGTCCGCATCCGCTGCGCACACCCGTCCGAGCACTCTGCTCCAAACTCACCAACATGCTGCTCACCAGGGTTCTGCCATCTTGCCTCTAGGGGGTGCGGCCGCACACCAGACACGCCTTTATACTCTTAGAAAGCGTGTCAGCTGACCTGGAGGACAGCTGACATTTAACCCTGCTCTGATTGGTTGCTGCCTGGGGTGGAGACTTCTCTCCCAGGCAGTATATAAGGAAGTGCTTTTCAGTCACACTTCGTCTGTGTTTGCGATACCCTGTGTCAGCACTCAGACCTTAGACTAGATCCCAGGTGTTGAAACCAAGGACTTCACACCTAGACTAGGAGATTATTATTGTTATTGATTCTCTGTGTATGATTCTGTGCCTGTCTTGACTTCTCTTCTGCTTCCTGATTCTGTACTCTGCCAGCCCGTACCGTTAACGACTATTGGCTTGGTTCCTGACTATTCTCTCGTCTCACGTCTCTGTACTGTTGCCGCCTGTACTGTTGCCGAACCTCTTTCTGTCTGACCTTGCTCCCTTCAGTGGAACGTCTCCCACTGTTGGGTTATTATCTGAGGCTTGCCTCCCTGAGACGCCGGCCCTAGCAGACCGTTACTGCCAGAGGCTGAGATTCCTCCACTGCCACTTTGGGGGATCTCACACACGGGGTTCCCATTCAGAGGTAACCACACCTCTGAGGAATTGCCGTGTGGTGGATATTTCCACAACTTTGTGAATATTTACTGCTTTGTTTATTTCCATGTTGATCGTGTGTCCACTGCTTTACATCTACCCGCATTATTAGCAATTCCGCAGATTGCTATATAATCGGGTCTATCCTTGTATTATTGGCGATACTGCGGATCCCCAATAATCAAGGTTCGGGGTGTGACACTGGTCTGAGTAGATCATTTCAGGCACTTACCGTGTTAGTGAGCCTTCCGCTGATTTACCATCAGGAAGATACTGACTATTTCACTCTAACATATCTGCATTAGTGGTGATTCTGTATATCACCACTTAATCAGATATTTGTGCCTCTTGCTGACACCAATCGTTACAGAAACACAGACCATAAAGAAGTAAGATGGAGGGGGTGATAAACCAGCTTCAGACTGTAAGGGCAGAGTTAGAACAGCTGAAGATTACTGTAACTGCACAGCAGGCTCAGATTACTCAGTTAAATGAGACTGTCCAAAGGTTGCAATCACCACTTAACGTTCTACCTCCCCCGGCTCTTAGCGAGCCTAAAATGAACATTCCTGAGAAATTTTCAGGCACAAGGTCAGATTTCCAGAATTTCCGTCACAGAGTGCTGTCTTACTTTGAGATGAAACCTGTGTCCTCGGGAACCGAGGCTCAGAAGGTCACTCTTATCAAGACTCTATTGCATGCAGATTCCCAGACGTGGGCTTATGGCTTACCTGATGAGCATCCTGCTCTGTCTTCTGTCCAGGAGTTTTTTAAGGCCATGGCGGTCATCTACGATGATCCAGATAGTGCCGCCACGGCCGAACGTAAGCTCAAAAACCTTAGACAAGGACGCAGTACTGCTGAGGAGTATGCGTCAGAGTTTAGGAAGTGGGCTGTGTCCTCTAGATGGGAGCGATATGCACTCTTGGATAGATACCTAGATGGGTTGTCAGAAGCAGTAACTGACGTGATGGTTAGTCATCCGGAACCAAAAGATCTAGATGAGGCTATTACGCTGTCTATTAAAATAGATAGGCGTCTGAGGTACAACAAGAAGGGCAGGTACCCCATGTACTCTAGGACTTCTGGGGCCAGTAGCTCGGCAGCAGTTGAGACTGAGGAGCCGATGCAGTTAGGCCACGGGCGCCTCACGGAGGCGGAAAGGTCCAGAAGACGCAGAGAGGGTCTTTGCATGTACTGCGGGGAAAAGGGCCACATTGCACAAAACTGTGGTAGGAAGTCGGGAAACTCCTCAGCTTAGGTGTGGTAGGGGGTACCACCCTAAGCGGAATTGTTTTACCTCCAAAACAAGAAAAAATTTTATTGCCCTGTTCCCTAAATTGGGAAGGGCAGAACTTTCCTACCACAGCATTTGTAGATTCCGGGTCAACAGCTAACTTTTTAGATTTAAGCTTTGCTTTAAGTTTAAATATCCCTGTACTTCCGGTAGGAAAACATTTATATGTTACAGCGATTGATGACACTCCTTTGCAAGGAAAGTCCCCACTGTGTCAGACACCTCCCCTCTCGCTGCAAGTGGGAGCTCTGCACAGGGAGGTCATACAGTTTTTCGTTTTAAAGATGTCTACCTCTACGGTGATACTAGGGTTGCCCTGGTTACGATTACATTCTCCTCAGTTTGATTGGGGGAATGGGCAGTTGACTACTTGGTCGCCTTATTGTACACAACATTGTTTACAGAATGTAGTTTTGTGTTCTACTAAGATTCAAGTGGAAAGAGTACCTCCACAATATCAGGAATATGCTGATGTCTTTTGTCCTAGGGCAGCAGATCAATTACCCCCCCATAGACCTTTTGATTGCCCAATAGATTTGAAACCAGGAACCATGCCACCCAGGGGCCACCTATACAACCTCTCGTCCCCGGAAAAATTGGCCATGGACGAGTACATTCAGGAAAATTTGCAGAAGGGTTTCATCCGCCCTTCAAGATCTCCTGCAGGAGCGGGATTCTTTTTTGTTCAGAAAAAAGATGGTGGTTTGCGCCCCTGTATTGATTACAGGGGTCTAAATAAGATCACGATTAAGAATCGGTATCCACTACCGCTAATCGACGATTTATTTACACAGGTTCCCGGGGCTTCTGTTTTCACTAAGTTGGATCTAAGGGGGGCCTACAATTTGATCCGTATCAGGGAGGAAGATGAATGGAAGACGGCATTCAACACTCCCAAGGGGCATTACGAATACTTGGTGATGCCCTTTGGGTTGTGTAACGCTCCTGCAGTTTTTCAGGAGTTCGTCAACGAGATTTTTAGGGAGGTACTGGGTCGCTTTGTAGTCGTCTACTTAGATGATATCTTGATATTTTCTAAAAATATCACGGAACACCGCCAACATGTAAAGTATGTGTTAAAAAGACTCAGGGAGAATCAATTGTTTGCGAAATTAGAGAAATGTGTTTTCGAGGTAAAGGAGATTGCCTTTCTTGGTTACATTATCTCTACATCAGGGTTGTCCATGGATCCCAAGAAGGTCTCTGCTGTAAGGGATTGGCCACAACCATCTGGGCTTAAAGCACTACAGAGATTCTTGGGATTCACAAATTATTATAGAAAATTTATCAAGGGGTTCTCTTCGGTGGTGTCTCCGCTTACTAATTTGACAAAAAAAGGGGCTGATGCCACTCATTGGTCAGAAGAAGCAGTTGTGGCATTTTCCTCTCTGAAAGAGGCATTCTGTTCTGCTCCCATATTACGTCATGTAGATGTTGCTTACCCATTTATAGTGGAGGTGGATGCCTCGGAGGTTGGAGTAGGAGCAGTATTGTCTCAACGTTCAGGACTTCAGGGCAAGCTTCATCCCTGTGCTTTTTTTTCCAGAAAATTCTCCCCTGCCCAGAGAAATTATGATGTTGGAAACAGGGAATTATTAGCCATCAAGCTTGCTTTTGAGGAGTGGCGCCACTGGTTAGAGGGGGCGGAGCATGTAATTACTGTGTACACGGATCATAAAAATTTACAGTACATTGAAAAAGCTAAAAGACTCACCCCCAGACAGGCTAGATGGGCTCTCTTTTTCTGCCGTTTTAATTTTATAATTACATTCACACCAGGGAGTAAGAACGTTAAAGCGGACGCCCTTTCTCGTTGTTTTGAACCTGAAACTGCTCCATCTCCTTCCTCAGAAAGTATTCTGTCGAAAGAGATCATCCTGGCAGCCACTGAGATAGTTGAAGACCTTCCTAGCCTCTTAAGTCCTTTTCAATTAGAAGTCCCAGAAGGGAAACCAATAGGGGTTCTTTATGTCCCTTGTACTTTACGTCCCAAAGTGCTGCAGTTGTTTCATGGACACAAGAATGCTGGACACCCTGGCATTACCCGAACCCAAGAATTGTTGTGTAGATCTGTCTGGTGGCCATCTCTACAGCAAGATTGCAAGGAATTTGTTAAGACCTGTACCGTCTGTGCCAGGAGCAAACCCTCCCGACTGGCTCCAGTTGGAACTTTGCAGTCACTGCCCTCCCCTCAGGAGCCATGGACACATATTTCCATGGACTTTGTGGGAGAACTTCCAGATTCCAATGGAAAGACTGTCATATGGGTGGTCACAGACAGATTCAGTAAGATGGAACACTTTGTGCCTTTGAGTGGTTTCCCTACTGCTCAAAAACTAGCAGATCTTTTCATTCAAAATATCTTTAAATTACACGGCATTCCAGAGAATGTTGTCTCAGACAGAGGGGTCCAGTTTGTCTCTAGGTTCTGGCGGGCTTTCTGTAAGGGGATGGGTATGTCGTTGTCCTTTTCATCAGGTTACCATCCACAGACCAACGGCCAGACAGAGAGGACCAATCAATCTCTGGAACAGTTCCTGAGATGTTATGTGGCGGACGCCCAACACCAGTGGGCGGAGTTTCTACCATTTGCTGAGTTCGCACATAACAATCTCAGGAATGAGTCCTCTGGTTATGCGCCTTTTCAAATTGTCAATGGGAAATCTCCCAAATTTTCTCCTTTGCCAGTGTCGACCTCTCCATTCCCTGTCCTGGAGGAGTGGCAGGAATCTTTCAAGAGGATTTGGGCTAATGTCGGAGGAAATTTGAAAAAGGCTTTCATCATACAGAAGAGGCAGGCAGATAAGAGATGGTCTGCGGAGTGGGAGTTTAAACCAGGAGACAAGGTTTGGGTATCAACTCGTCATATAGCTCTGAGGCAGCCATCCGCGAAACTGGGGCCCAGGTATATTGGACCATATCCAATTTCTGAAAGGGTTAATCGTGTTACTTACAGAGTCAGGTTACCACATTCTCTAAAGGTGGGGAAAGCCTTTCATGTGTCACTCCTGAAACCAGCTGTTCAGGTGGACTCCCTCCCGCCTCACCCTGTCATGGTTGATGGTGAGCCTGAATGGGAGGTTGAGGAGATCTTGGACTCCAGACGAGTTCAGGGTTCAGTGCAGTATTTGGTGCATTGGAGAGGGTACGGTCTAGAGGAAAGATCCTGGGTCAAAGCAGGTGATTTACATGCTGATAAACTTAGGAGACGGTTCCATGAGCTCCATCCTGACAGGCCAGGTGGGACGTGTCCGGAGTCCACGCCTAGAGGGAGGGGTACTGTAACGAAAAATCTGCAACGCCGGATGGATTGCGGAAATATGGTCGCATCCAGTCCGGCAAGCGGACCTTCCAACGCGGGATGCGGAAATTCGTCCGCATCCGCTGCGCACACCCGTCCGAGCACTCTGCTCCAAACTCACCAACATGCTGTTCACCAGGGTTCTGCCATCTTGCCTCTAGGGGGTGCGGCCGCACACCAGACACGCCTTTATACTCTTAGAAAGCGTGTCAGCTGACCTGGAGGTCAGCTGACATTTTAGCCTGCTCTGATTGGTTGCTGCCTGGGGTGGAGACTTCTCTCCCAGGCAGTATATAAGGAAGTGCTTTTCAGTCACACTTCGTCTGTGTTTGCGATACCCTGTGTCAGCACTCAGACCTTAGACTAGATCCCAGGTGTTGAAACCAAGGACTTCACACCTAGACTAGGAGATTATTATTGTTATTGATTCTCTGTGTATGATTCTGTGCCTGTCTTGACTTCTCTTCTGCTTCCTGATTCTGTACTCTGCCAGCCCGTACCGTTAACGACTATTGGCTTGGTTCCTGACTATTTTCTCGTCTCACGTCTCTGTACTGTTGCCGCCTGTACTGTTGCCGAACCTCTTTCTGTCTGACCTTGCTCCCTTCAGTGGAACGTCTCCCACTGTTGGGTTATTATCTGAGGCTTGCCTCCCTGAGACGCCGGCCCTAGCAGACCGTTACTGCCAGAGGCTGAGATTCCTCCACTGCCACTTTGGGGGATCTCACACACGGGGTTCCCATTCAGAGGTAACCACACCTCTGAGGAATTGCCGTGTGGTGGATATTTCCACAACTTTGTGAATATTTACTGCTTTGTTTATTTCCATGTTGATCGTGTGTCCACTGCTTTACATCTACCCGCATTATTAGCAATTCCGCAGATTGCTATATAATCGGGTCTATCCTTGTATTATTGGCGATACTGCGGATCCCCAATAATCAAGGTTCGGGGTGTGACACTGGTCTGAGTAGATCATTTCAGGCACTTACCGTGTTAGTGAGCCTTCCGCTGATTTACCATCAGGAAGATACTGACTATTTCACTCTAACATATCTGCATTAGTGGTGATTCTGTATATCACCACTTAATCAGATATTTGTGCCTCTTGCTGACACCAATCGTTACACATATCTAGTGTAGGGCGAACACCTAGATGTTCGGGTTCACGAACGTTCGCCGAACATCGCCGCGATGTTCGGGTGTTCGCGCCGAACTCCGAACATAATGGAAGTCAAGGGGGACCCGAACTTTTGTGCTTTGTAAAGCTTCCTTACATGCTACATACCCCAAATGTGCAGGGTATGTGCACCTTGGGAGTGGGTTTAAGAGGAAAAAAAATATTTGAAAAAGAGCTTATAGTTTTTGAGAAAATTGATTGTAAAGTTTCAAAGGAAAAACTGTCTTTTAAATGCGGAAAATGTCATGTTTCTTTGCACAGGTAACATGCTTTTTGTCGCCATGCAGTCATAAATGTAATACAGAGAAGAGGTTCCAGGAAAAGGGACCGGTAACCGTAACGCTAACCCAGCAGCAGCACACGTGATGGAACAGGAGGAGGGCGGCGCAGGAGGAGAAGGCCACGCTTTGAGACACAACCCAGGCCTTGCATGAGGACAAGAAGCGTGCGGATAGCAATGCTTTTTGCCGCCATGCAGTCATAAATGTAATAAAGTTGAGAGGTTCAATAAACAGGGACCGGAAACGCTAACCCAGCAGCAGCAGCACACGTGATGGAACAGGAGGAGGCGCAGGAGGAGAAGGCCACGCTTTTTGAGACACAGCATCCCAGGCCTTGCATGAGGACAAATAGCGTGCGGATATAGCAATGCTTTTTGCCGCCATGCAGTCATAAATGTAATAAAGATGAGAGGTTCAATAAACAGGGACCGGAAACGCTAACCCAGCAGCAGCAGCAGCAGCACACGTGAGGGAACAGGAGGAGCCGCAGGAGGAGAAGGCCACGCTTTTTGAGACACAACATCCCAGGTCTTGCATGAGGACAAATAGCGTGCGGATATAGCAATGCTTTTCGCCGCCATGCAGTCATAAATGTAATAAAGATGAGAGGTTCAATAAACAGGGACCGGAAACGCTAACCCATCACAGATGGTCATTGTTCATGTTACTTGGTTGGGGTCCAGGAGTGTTGCGTAGTCATTTCCAATCCAGGATTGATTCATTTTAATTTGAGTCAGACGGTCTGCATTTTCTGTGGAGAGGCGGATACGCCGATCTGTGACGATGCCTCCGGCAGCACTGAAACAGCGTTCCGACATAACGCTGGCTGCCGGGCAAGCCAGCACCTCTATTGCGTACATTGCCAGTTCGTGCCAGGTGTCTAGCTTCGATACCCAATAGTTGAAGGGTGCAGATGGATTGTTCAACACAGCTACACCATCTGACATGTAGTCCTTGACCATCTTCTCCAGGCGATCGATGTTGGAGGTGGATCTGCACGCTTGCTGTTCTGTGGGCTGCTGCTGCATGGGTGTCATAAAATTTTCCCACTCCAAGGACACTGCCGATACCATTCCCTTTTGGGCACTAGCTGCGGCTTGTGTTGTTTGCTGCCCTCCTGGTCGTCCTGGGTTTGCGGAAGTCAGTCTGTCGGCGTACAACTGGCTAGAGGAGGGGGAGGATGTCAATCTCCTCTCTAAAGTCTCCACAAGGGCCTGCTGGTATTCTTCCATTTTGACCTGTCTGACTCTTTCTTCAAGCAGTTTTGGAACATTGTGTTTGTACCGTGGATCCAGAAGGGTATAAACCCAGTAATTGGTGTTGTCCAGAATGCGCACAATGCGTGGGTCGCGTTCAATGCAGTCTAGCATGAATTGAGCCATGTGTGCCAGAGTCCTGCCAGAATCCTCATCATCCTCTTGTGAGCGTTGTGATAGTTGTTGTGATGCATCATAGTCGTCACCTTCTTCCTGGTCTGCTTCTGCTGACCATTCGCGCTGAATTGTGGAAGTCCAACGTGCACCGCTCTGGCCCTCGTCAGTGGTGGCAGGAAATTCCTGCTCCAACTCCAGCTGTTCCTCCTCCTATTCTTCGTCATAGCTGCTGGGGCCAGCGTTTCCTGATGCGGATGGCCTGATGTTGGTACCATCACGCTGATCGTTTTCTCCTTCAGATTCCCCCAGTTGCATCATGACAGCTGTTTCCTTGATTTTCAACATTGACCTCTTCAGTAAACACAGCAGTGGTATGGTAATGCTGACTGAAGAGTTGTCACTGCTCACAAGCAACGTGGATTGCTCAAAATTTTGGAGGACTTGGCAGAGGTCCAACATGTTGGCCCAATCGGATCCACAGAAGCTTGGCAGCTGTCCGGATGCGCCTCGGTACTGCGCCGTCATGTACTGGACCACTGCACTCTTCTGCTCGCAAAAGCGGGCTAGCATGTGCAGCGTAGAATTCCAGCGCGTAGGGACATCACACAGCAAGCGATGGTGGGGGAGATTGAAGCGCTCCTGCATCTTGGCGAGTGCCCCCGAAGCAGTACTGGAATTTCTGCAATGTTTGGCCACTCGTCGCACCTTCAACAGAAGATCGGCCACGCCTGGGTATGTCCTCAGGAACCGCTGAACTACTAGGTTCATCACGTGCGCCAGGCATGGGATGTGTGTCAGCTTAGCCAACCTTAAAGCGCGAATGAGATTGCTCCCATTATCACACACAACCATGCCCGGTTTCAGGTCCAGCGGTGCCAGCCACAAATCCGTCTGTTCCTTTATTCCCCTCCAAATTTCCTCCCCTGTGTGCTGCTTATCCCCAAGGCAGATCAGCTTCAGCAACGCTTGCTGACGCATGCCAACAGCTGTGCTGCACTGCTTCCATGATCCTACTGCTGCTGGGTTAGCGTTTCCAGGTGAGGTACAGCTTTGAGATGCGTTGGAGGAGAAGGAGTCAGAGAGGTAGGTGCTGCTGTTGTTATCCAGTAGGAGGGACGGCGGTGCAGCTGTTTGCGGCGTGGGCAACACCCGCGCCGTAGCAGGTGAGGAATCGCTGCCAGGCTCCACAAGGTTCACCCAGTGCGCGGTAAGAGAGATGTATCGACCCTGGCCGAACGCACTCGTCCAGGTGTCAGTGGTGAGGTGAACCTTGCAGGCAATGGCATTCTTCAAGCTTCGGGTTATTTTGCTGACCACGTGCTCATGCAACTCAGGCACTGCAGAGCGTGCAAAGTGGTAGCGGCTGGGAACCACGTAACGTGGGATGGCCACTGACATCATGCCCTTGAAGCTGTTTGTCTCCACCACTCGATATGGCAGCATTTCGCAGGCCAGAAGCTTGGCTATGCTGGCTGTTACTGCCACGGCCCGGGGGTCATTTGCTGGCAATTTCCTCTTGCAATCAAACATCTCCGAGACAGACAACTGAATTGTAGGGCTGCACACTGAAGGGCTGTTGGTTGTTGTGTTTGATGAACACTGGGAGACCTCAAGAGCACTACTCCGGAAAGTGACAGTGTCAGCGTCTGATGTTTGTGAATGTTGTGAACCACGCAATGGCTGGGCTACTGCTGCTGCTGAGGCGGGTCTGGTGGTGAGTCTGGTGACCCTAAGGGAGGCAGTGTTGCTGGTACCCTGTCCTGCCGCGTTTGCCCACAGAGTGGGATCTTTGGATAGCATGTGGCGGCCCATGCTGGTGGTGGAGAGGTTGTTAATACTTTTCCCCCTGCTCAGGCGGGTCTTGCACACCTTGCAAATCGCCATAGTACCATCCTCAGTGCAGTCTTCAAAGAAAGCCCAGACTTTGGAGCACCTGCCTTGCTGGCGATTTCTGTTTGCGCCTCTTTTGCCTCTCACTTGAACTTCCACGCTTGTGGTGCCTGAAATTGAGTGCCGCCTACCTTGTGGCACAAGGCGAACTCGTGCAGCAGTGGGTTCTTCAACAGACTCATCTGTGCTGCTGCTACGACGGCGATGTTCTCGTTCACAAACAAAATCTGGGTCTCTGTCCACATTGTCCATACCCTCCTCTTCCATCTCCTGAAACTCGTCATATGTCATTGTGGGGGGCCGCCGCCGTGGAGTAGAGCTCCCCAGAACAACCTCTGCGCAGCTCACTCCAACGTCGTCTTCCAGATCTTGTCGGCCGGCCTCCTGCAATTGCAACCCCTCCTGCCCAACTTGCTCTGGGATTTGGGTTTCCGAGTCCTCCTCGGACTCGCCTTGTATTTCAGTGCGCGGTGCATTTCCCACAGTTAATGGTTGTGAATCCGGGCACAACATTTCTGGCTGTTCCTCCATTGACCTTTGAAAGGTGGAAGTTTGTTGGGCTGGGAATAGCTCCTGCGAATACCCCATTGTGTCCTGAGGTAATTCATCAGACTGGTTATCTGGCAGTTGTGTGCGTGGTGTCGCTGCCGGTTGTGTCAGCTTTGTGCCCACTGGCTCCTTGTAACTGGCTGAGGACTCGGACCTCGTGCGTGATGTGCTGGTGCTGCTTAACCCACTGCTGGACGCTTGAGAGGTCATCCAAGTAATTATCTGGTCCTGTTCTTTTGGATTTGTGAGGGTTGTTGTCCTGGACAACATGGGCGGTATTGAGTGGGTTTTCTTGGGTGCTCCCCTGTGGCCTGTACGTGAACCGTCAGGGGAAACACCTCTTCCCTTGCCCCTCCCTCTTTCACCGGATTTCTTCCTCATTTCACTTATCCTTAAAGTACACGCTGACTGGCAGCAGTACAGTGGCAGTACAGAAATGCTATACAGTGGTGGGTGAGCGGTGTACCACTATTCCCAGCAGCGACACAGAGCACAATGCTATACAGTGGCGGGTGAGTGGTGTACCACTATTCCCAGCAGCGACAAAGAGCACAATGCTATACAGTGGCGGGTGAGTGGTGTACTACTGTTCCCAGCAGACACAGAGTGGCAGTAAACACAATGCTATATAGTGTGGCTGAGCGGGGTACACAGAGTGGCAGTAAACACAATGCTATATAGTGTGGCTGAGCGAGCGGTGTACTACTATTCCCAGCAGACACAAAGTGGCAGTAAACACAATGCTATATACTGTGGCTGAGCGAGGTACACAGAGTGGCAGTAAACAGAATGCTATATAGTGTGGCTGAGCGAGCGGTGTACTACTATTCCCAGCAGACACAGAGTGGCAGTAAACAGAATGCTATATAGTGTGGCTGAGCGAGGTACACAGAGTGGCAGTAAACAGAATGCTATATAGTGTGGCTGAACGAGCGGTGTACTACTATTCCCAGCAGACACAGAACAGTAAACAGAATGCTATATAGTGTGGCTGAGCGGTGTACCACTATTCCCAGCAGCGACACAGAGCACAATGCTATACAGTGGCGGGTGAGCGGTGTACCACTATTCCCAGCAACGACACAGAGCACAATGCTATACAGTGGCGGGTGAGCGGTGTACTACTATTCCCAGCAGACACAGAGTGGCAGTAAACAGAATGCTATATAGTGTGGCTGAGCGAGGTACACAGAGTGGCAGTAAACAGAATGCTATATAGTGTGGCTGAGCGAGCGGTGTACTACTATTCCCAGCAGACACAGAACAGTAAACAGAATGCTATATAGTGTGGCTGAGCGGTGTACCACTATTCCCAGCAGCGACACAGAGCCCAATGCTATACAGTGGCGGTTGAGCGGTGTACCACTATTCCCAGCAGCGACACAGAGCACAATGCTATACAGTGGCGGGTGAGCGGTGTACCACTATTCCCAGCAGCGACACAGAGCACAATGCTATACAGTGGCGGGTGAGCGGTGTACTACTATTCCCAGCAGACACAGAGTGGCAGTAAACAGAATGCTATATAGTGTGGCTGAGCGAGGTACACAGAGTGGCAGTAAACAGAATGCTATATAGTGTGGCTGAGCGAGCGGTGTACTACTATTCCCAGCAGACACAGAACAGTAAACAGAATGCTATATAGTGTGGCTGAGCGGTGTACCACTATTCCCAGCAGTGACACAGAGCACAATGCTATACAGTGGCGGGTGAGCGGTGTACCACTATTCCCAGCAGCGACACAGAGCACAATGCTATACAGTGGCGGGTGAGCGGTGTACCACTATTCCCAGCAGCGACACAGAGCACAATGCTATACAGTGGCGGGTGAGCGGTGTACTATTATTCCCAGCAGACAGAGTGGCAGTAAACAGAATGCTATATAGTGTGGCTGAGCGAGGTACACAGAGTGGCAGTAAACAGAATGCTATATAGTGTGGCTGAGCAAGCGGTGTACTACTGTTCCCAGCAGACAGAGTGGCAGTAAACAGAATGCTGTATAGTGTGGCTGAGCGAGGTACACAGAGTGGCAGTAAACACAATGCTATATAGTGTGGCTGAGCGAGCGGTGTACTACTATTCCCAGCAGACACAGAGTGGCAGTAAACAGAATGCTATATAGTGTGGCTGAGCGAGGTACACAGAGTGGCAGTAAACAGAATGCTATATAGTGTGGCTGAGCGAGCGGTGTACTACTATTCCCAGCAGCGACACAATGACTGGGGGGACCCTGGCTAGCGTGGCTGGAGCGCGAACTACCCTGCCTGCCTACCCAAAGCTAAACCCACAGACAAATGGCGGAGATATGACGTGGTTCGGGTATTTATTTACCCGAACCACGTGACAGTTCGGCCAATCAGAGCACTAGCCGAACGTTCGGGGAACGTTCGGCCATGCGCTCTTAGTTCGGCCATTTGGCCGAACGGTTTGGCCGAACACCATCAGGTGTTCGGCCGAACTCGAACATCACCCGAACAGGGTGATGTTCTGCAGAACCCGAACAGTGGCGAACACTGTTCGCCCAACACTAGTCATATCTGCTAACGATTTGTGCATATGGGGGTCATATCTGCTAACGATTTGTGCATATGGGGGTCATCTGCTGAAGGATTGTGCATATGGGGGTCATCTGCTGAAGGATTGTGCATATGGGGGTCATATCTGCTAACGATTTGTGCATATGGGGGTCATATCTGCTAACGATTTGTGCATATGGGGGTCATATCTGCTAACGATTTGTGCATATGGGGGTCATATCTGCTAACGATTTGTGCATATGGGGGTCATATTTGCTAACGATTTGTGCATATGGGGGTCATATCTGCTAACGATTTGTGCATATGGGAGTCATATCTGCTAACGATTTGTGCATATGGGGGTCATATCTGCTAACGATTTGTGCATATGGGGGTCATATTTGCTAACTATTTGTTTTATAATGGTTTTGCAGCTCCCAGTTTTTTTCTCTTTTCGGAAACGGGTCCAAGTGGCTCTTTATGTCTTAAAGGTTGCAGACCCCTGGTCTATGTAATGTGTGTTGGTTTTGTATGTATTTGTGTGTATCTGCATAGCGAGAGAGGGAGAGTGCGAGTGTGTGTGTGTGTAAGTGCTTGTTGCTCTTACAGTATATCTGAGGTGAATCTCTAGCTTTACTTACATGGTGTTAGGCTTGGTGGTGTATTCTCCACAGTCAGCATGCAACGCATGAGCTGGCGTGGAGGAGGTACACACACTAGCACAAGGAAACAGGCTATCCCTAGTATAGTGGAGGGGAGGACTGACTCCAATAGGAGATTGTGGCGCACAGAGCCGGTGCAGATCTGACAGCCACAAACAATGCTTTCGTTATAACGTCTCAGTGCAAAGTAGCGCTGAGCGCATAAACCAGAACTGAGGAGATCAGGACAGGTAGACAGAATGAACGCTTGCTAGCTAGCGGCTACTTAGCGACAGCAAGCGTCCAAAACCAGACAGACTGGAATGAGGCAGCCAATGCGATGCGGCGATGGCGTGCCTCACAAAGACAGGACAGGATAGTCAGAAAATAGCAGGATTAAGATAGATGAACGTAACACAGATAAACATACAATAAGTATGATTTCCTAGCGTATTACAATTACAGCTATCAATGAAACTATTTGTAACGTCTGACTAACATATGTATATATCGGCAATGAACCGATATATGACATAAGCAGGAACGCTGACTAGGAATGGAGTAACACAGGGAACAGGACTCAGAAGGATTCGCTATCTCTTCGCAGAGATGAACGCAATCCACAAACGGCAACAGAACAGGACTCAGAAGGATTCGTTATCTCTTCGCAGAGATGAACGCAATCCACAAACAGTAACAGAACAGGATTCAGAAGGATTCGTTATCTCTTCGCAGAGATGAACGCAATCCACAAACAGAACCAGGAGCAGGGTAACTACCTCAGCACGGGTGGTCACGGTACGCGCAACCTACCAAAACGTGCTGGAAAGCTGACTAACTGCACACAGGATATAAACAGTTCGTGTACGTATACATCAGCGACACTGATGTATCAACGTAACACAAATACAAGGAAAATAATAAACGTGCTGGTATGCATATATATTGGCAATGAACCAATATATGATGCAAAGACCAGCAAAGTATCTTTATAACAAGAAACACGATCGGGGGCTAAAGCAACAGCAAGGCAGGCTTAAGCTGAAGCTATGAAAACCCAAGGAAACCCTGCAGGAAGCAGATCTTTATACTGAGGTCATCCAATGGGAGCAGACATGCAGATTCCCACACAGGTGAATGATAATCAGTCACAAGCTGACAGCAGGGAAAGACAGACAAAGCTATGCAGCTTGCATGGAAATAGATCAGAACTGCCTGAGCTGCAGCACTACTACTTCCAGCAATAGCTGCTGCAGCAGCGATCATTACAGTACCCCCGCCCTTAAAAGCGGATTCCAGACGCTTTTCAAAACTGAAATTCCCAACAAAACAGTCTGACTGATAATTCATGATGACCGGGACAGCCCGGCAAGACCGAATTCCAGAATCAGTCCCCACAAGACTGGACCCATCAGAACCAGAACCTACAGAACCATGCCCATCAGTACTACAAGCCCCAGTGTGACACCCATCAGAACCATGATTTCCAGAAGAAAGCCCTCCGAAATTCCCTGAGCGATACCCACCGCCTTCCAGGAACCGTTCAGAAACGCCAAAGCCTTTGCAATGCCCACCGGTACTGTCTTTACCAACACAAAACCCACTGTTGAACCAGTCCAAGGCACCAGGACAAGTTTTCTCAGAGACCTCCCAGAACACCTTGAAGCTCCAAAGAGATCCCCATAGGTCAGAATGCCCCTTAGGCTCACATGGAGAACTATCAAGAACCCCTATGGAACCTAGGGCAATTCCCGAGTCAGGGCCACAAGGACAAACATCAATATCAGGGCTTTCAGGGACCAGAACCATCTCTGGGCATGCAGGCAGACTGGCAACATCAGAACGTGTTCCCACTAAGGAAGCATCAGAGCACGCTAACACCTTAGACACACTTGGGCATTCTGGCACACAAAGAACATCTGGGCACACCGGCACAAGAGAAACCTCTGGGCATGTCAAGGAACTGTGAGCCTCAGGGTCAGCCAAGACAGGACCAAAACCAGGACTGGCCAAAAAAAAATCATCATGACTAAACTTCGCAACTACTGGACTTTTACACGAGAATGCTGGATCAGACTTAGATGTCGCTGATTCCAGCAAAGTCAGTAACAAATCAGATTCAGGGGCACTAACAAGACAGGACAAATCTTCTGATGTATGCACTGAACCAGATAGGGACTCCACAACTACCTCTGGACTGGACAGAGACTCATTTAATACACTGGATTGGAGCTCATGAGGCGCTGCAGAACAAGTCAGTATTGCAGCAGCCCCCACTGGACTAGGCAAAACTGAGGAATTCCCTGGACAGGAAGGGGACTCTGGAACCTCTGCCACAGCGGCCAGAGAACCAGAATCTTTCAGGATACAGGGCTGGGTTTCAGGAACACTCATCAGACCGGACTGAAATTCTGAGATTTCTATTATTTTGACCAGAGAATCAGAATTATCCATGTTACAGGGCAAGACTTCTGAAACATTCAGAGGACAGGGCTGGAGTTCCTTGGCTGTTACAACACTGGAGAGGGACTCAACATTGGTTAAATCAGACTGTGTACAGGGCAAGGTATCTAACACAATTGCTGACGAGGACAATATTTCAATGGCTTCTGCTTTGCTGGGCAGAAATTCACCAAGTTTTATTAGAGCAGACTGTAATTCCAAAACAGCTGCTAGACAAGTGAATATTACTGCAACACCAACTGAGGTAAGCAGTGCCTCAGACCCTTCTGCTAGAGGGTTTGAAATATCCAAAGTACTGGGTGAAGCATAAGACTCTGCGACCACAGCTTCACTGGACAGGATCACTGAACAGTCCATATTGCAGGGCAAAACCATGGAAGCACCTGCTGGACAGCATAATGATTCTGTGACCTGAGTTTCATTGGAGAGATCTACTGCACAATTCATGGTACAGGGCAAATTTATTGGAACATTTTCTGAACAAGGTAATAATTCTGCGATTTCAGGTTCACAGAGCAGATGCTCTGAGCTATTCACGAAACTAGAGCGAGGTGTAGAAACAGGAAGATCAAGACACAATGTTTGCGCATCTGAATCACCATTCATTTGTAAAATTGGAAAATTCAGATGCTGGGGTTCTGAGGATTCTAGACAGGATTGCTGGGACTCGGAAACTGATGTAGTGCATCTATTGGCATCTGCTGGATCAGACAGGAGTTGAACTTTTTTAACACAGGTAATTTCTGCAGAAGTGTTTGCAGAGACAGGCAAGATTTTTCTGGTGTCTGTTTCACTGAACAAAGAGTCATGAGTACTGGCTAGGCTGGACTCGGAAGTCAGCAGGACCTCTGGATTCTCTGCTGAGAAATTTGCGCAGGGCAAGGTTAAGAATGTATCAGTGGCTTCTGTTTTACTGGTAAGTAACACTGAGTTATCCATGGTACAGGGTGGAATTGCAGGAACTTCAATTTCACACAAAAAGAGCTCCGAATCACCTGCTGAATCAGCCAAAGGTGCTGAAGCAGGCGGGTCAGAACGCCAAATTTGCGAATTCGGAGTCACATAAAAATCATCCAAAATCAGTTCCCACACATCAATCAATGGAGCCACAAAGTCATACCCACAAACACCAGTTTTTATTAGGTTATAGGCAGACTTAATGCATGCATTCAATACTAATTCACTTTTTGCACTGTAAAATTGACAAAATGAACTTGAATCATTCTTCCATTCATTGACCAGAGCTTCCATCTCTCCTTTCTCAAATGGAGGATTCCAAGCATACTTAACAGGCAGATCATGGTTTGCAGATATGATTGTAGCAGGGACATATATTGGGTTAATTAGCAGGTGATTGACAGATTCCTTATTCCTAAGAATCTCCAATACCTGTAGCAAGTGCTGAACTGTAGTGTATGCAAACTTTCCTTGCTTCACAAATAAGTTGATTTGTTCAATACTCTGTAATATCTCCTCATAATCATACTCAGATAATTCTTTTAAACAAAAATCTTTATTTTCCCTAGCCAGGGAGGAAAGTTCATTAGTAGTTTCATAAGTCCATTTAACTCCCCTGAAAGACAATTGCATTTCATTATCTGTTAATGGCAGAATCTCATTATAGGTCTCAGTCGCTAAGGATAACGACTCTGCAGATCGGACACGTTTCTTAGAACGTTTGCGTTTGGCCTTAGACCCTGCTGTTTTCCCTGCTGTTCTTGGTGATTTATTCAAGGCTGCAGGAAAATTATCAGTAACACTTTCTGCTTGCTGAACATTTTTGCAAGCAATTGAAGGAGTAGCTGATTGACCTGCTGCCAGGAGTTCATTAAGAGGAAAAGGCAATGGATCTATGCGCAACCAGTTATGGATCACAAACGCTAGAAATTCCAGCGGTCTCTCTTTCAAATCGGAATGATTGAGAACATCAAATGCCCACTGGAATAATTCCCCTTTAAACAAAATATAACTTAGTTGTAGTGCCCAGGTTGAAACAGGAGTCACTTGGAGATCAGGATTGGCCAGGAACCTGGCACATTCAGAGAAAAACTCATTTTCTGTTTCAGAGCTAAGTTCTTCAAATTTCTTAAAGGAACAGGAACCATAATTAACAGTGTCATACTTTCTGGGAATCCCCCCCACAATGGGGATTGGTAATGGGGTTTTCATAATGTTAGGCTTGGTGGTGTATTCTCCACAGTCAGCATGCAACGCATGAGCTGGCGTGGAGGAGGTACACACACTAGCACAAGGAAACAGGCTATCCCTAGTATAGTGGAGGGGAGGACTGACTCCAATAGGAGATTGTGGCGCACAGAGCCGGTGCAGATCTGACAGCCACAAACAATGCTTTCGTTATAACGTCTCAGCGCAAAGTAGCGCTGAGCGCATAAACCAGAACTGAGGAGATCAGGACAGGTAGACAGAATGAACGCTTGCTAGCTAGCGGCTACTTAGCGACAGCAAGCGTCCAAAACCAGACAGACTGGAATGAGGCAGCCAATGCGATGCGGCGATGGCGTGCCTCACAAAGACAGGACAGGATAGTCAGAAAATAGCAGGATTAAGATAGATGAACGTAACACAGATAAACATACAATAAGTATGATTTCCTAGCGTATTACAATTACAGCTATCAATGAAACTATTTGTAACGTCTGACTAACATATGTATATATCGGCAATGAACCGATATATGACATAAGCAGGAACGCTGACTAGGAATGGAGTAACACAGGGAACAGGACTCAGAAGGATTCGCTATCTCTTCGCAGAGATGAACGCAATCCACAAACGGCAACAGAACAGGACTCAGAAGGATTCGTTATCTCTTCGCAGAGATGAACGCAATCCACAAACAGTAACAGAACAGGATTCAGAAGGATTCGTTATCTCTTCGCAGAGATGAACGCAATCCACAAACAGAACCAGGAGCAGGGTAACTACCTCAGCACGGGTGGTCACGGTACGCGCAACCTACCAAAACGTGCTGGAAAGCTGACTAACTGCACACAGGATATAAACAGTTCGTGTACGTATACATCAGCGACACTGATGTATCAACGTAACACAAATACAAGGAAAATAATAAACGTGCTGGTATGCATATATATTGGCAATGAACCAATATATGATGCAAAGACCAGCAAAGTATCTTTATAACAAGAAACACGATCGGGGGCTAAAGCGACAGCAAGGCAGGCTTAAGCTGAAGCTATGAAAACCCAAGGAAACCCTGCAGGAAGCAGATCTTTATACTGAGGTCATCCAATGGGAGCAGACATGCAGATTCCCACACAGGTGAATGATAATCAGTCACAAGCTGACAGCAGGGAAAGACAGACAAAGCTATGCAGCTTGCATGGAAATAGATCAGAACTGCCTGAGCTGCAGCACTACTACTTCCAGCAATAGCTGCTGCAGCAGCGATCATTACACATGGGGCTTCTTCCAGCCCCTAGAAGTCATTTGTGTCCCTCACCGCAGCTTCGGTCTTATCCTGGGTCCCGCTAGCAGCTTCTAAGGATCGCTGAACCCTGATGGGTCGCAGCTTCTATGCATGCGTGCTTGTGCACATGAAAGCAGTTATGTCACCGGGAGCATTCTGCACCTGCACAGTAGTATGCTCCCGGGGACTTGGGCATGTGTACGCATGTGTAGAGGATGACAACCGATCGGGGTTGGCAATCCTCAGGCAGCCAGCAGGACCCAGGACAAGGCCGGAGCTACGTTAAGGGACACTGTAGGAAGCCTCACGTAAGTAAAGCTAGATTAAATTCTTCACTTTGGATATCCTTTAAGTGTATATGTGGGCGTATGCATTTCATAGAATTGTGTGGAGACAAAGCAAATAATAGGGCACCGCACACGCCCTAGTAAAAAAAAGGGTATCAACATTAATTTTAATAATTAGCAGTATGATAAAATAGCGGGCACCAGAGGTGACCGTTGTTACTGGTAATAGCCAGAAATTGCAGTGATTAACATTAAAGTTAATGGCAGTGGTAGTGTGGATTTCTGCCCAGCAAATAGCGCAAGTGCGCTTCTCAACAGGCACAAGGACTCTCGCAGCGGCTCTCTCAATGGCTACATTTGGTGCCCTCAGGTCCGTGAGAGGGAGTTTTGAAAATAAAGGACACAGAGGAGAAGGAATATGCCACATTTTTACATTTGTCTGACTGGCCTGCATTGCATGCGTGTGTACGACTCAGCCTCCCTTCTTATTAACGTCCCTTGCAGCGTCTTCCTGGCTGGTTGGGATTGGCACCTGAAGCTATATTTTCAAAAGTTTACAGTAAGTAGTACTTAGATCCTGATTCCATTCTGACTGCCTGGTTAGTTGTTTGTTTTAGAAAGATTTGCTTCTGCCTGCAAGCAAGCAGCATAGTGTCTGTCATATGTGTTGTGAGAGAAATGCTGGGTTAGAGGTAGAAGTTGTGTATATTTCTCCCAGATTTCTCTCTTATATATGTTAAAACTCCAGGGCAGCAAGCATTTCAGCAGTGAAAGGGTGTTCTTTCACTGCATTTGGCTTTTTGGAAAAGCTGGTAAAAGGGGCCCTGGAGTGAATGGAAGTGAGCGGGTGGGACTTCCATTCACCAGGCTATCCAGGCTTTTGAAGAAGCCTGGCTAATTAATTGCCTCATTAGGCTTCAGGGGAAACCCTTTAAATATGGTGTCTCCAGTGTTAGTCTCTCTCTCTTCCTGGGATCTGTCTGCCTGCAGTAAGGAGAGAGCCAGACACAGTGAGTAACCAAACTTAAACATACTGTTTGTAGAGCTGGATGCTAGATCCTCTCTATTGCATAGAGAGGGAATCTTTGTATGTTAGTTAGAGCCGGACAGGCTAGGGTTTATTTTTATGTTTTGTTTTTGTTGTACTCCTGTGTTTTGAATATGTAAATAAAGCTGATGCTATCAGCTTAAAACTTGGTCTGCTGACTGAACTGTTGTTTCTGAGACCAAACTGCTCCCTGCAATCTGCCTAAATCCCCTGAGACTACACAAATTGGACTCGTTCCCTTACATGTGGTGGAGGATGCTTTGGCATTAAAAAAAATAAAAAAAAAAATTTAAAGGGCAAGAAACCTAATTGCAATTCATCATTATAAAGTGTTTTGTTGCATGTCAATATGGATGACATTGTCAAGGCTCTGGTACAGGCTACGGCTGCCCAGCAAGAGGCCACCAGAGTCCAGCAACAACAGCTGATTGCAAACAGAGAGGAACAGCGTCAAGATCATGAGCTCCTCAAAGAGGTGGTGCAGCAGCTAGCTGCAAGGAGTGCAGCAGCACCGCCTACAGAAACCGCTAAGTCAAGTGCTATTCGTGCTAGCTACTATCTGCAAAAGTTGACTACAAATGATGATGTTGAAGCTTACCTTTCCACATTTGAGAGGATTGCAGAGCGTGAGGAGTGGCCTAGAGAGCAGTGGGCGGATCTGGTGGCCCCCTTTCTATCTGGGGAACCCCAAAAAGCCTATTTTGATCTGGAACACGTAGCCGCTAAAGATTATGACAAACTAAAAGCTGAGATTCTGGCCCGACTGGGGGTCACTCTCTCAGTCCGCGCCCAGCGCGTTCATCAGTGGATGTTTATAACAGAAAAGCCTCCCCGCTCCCAGATGCATGATCTAATTCATCTAACTAAAAAATGGCTGCAACCGGAGACTCTAACCAGACCACAGATCGTGGAGAGGGTAGTGATGGACCGGTTCCTTAGGTCTCTACCGACACCTTTGCGCAAATGGGTAAGCCATGCAGAGCCAAAAACTGCTGATCAACTTGTGGAAATGGTGGAGAGGTACGTTTCTGCTGAGGAGCTACTCAGCCTTCAACAAGTAGAGCGAACCCAGGTTCCCAAGGGAAAGCTTCCTGCATGGAAAAAAGGATCCAACTGATAAGAGCATGCTCCAACGTGGAGAATCTACTAGCGCTAGACTCAAAAAGTACCAAAATGTGTCAGGAGGGCTCCCTCCTCGCCGAGGACCTAATAAAGAGTTAGTGCAGTGTTTCAGGTGCAATATGCTGGGACACTTTGCTGCAGACTGCAGCCTAACTGATGAACCTATGCAGTGTGATATGGCCTTAACAAATAGACGTACGTCAATGTATGCTCAGATTGTGTGTACTGCCCTTCCACAGACAGGGAATGATAAGCACCTGTGTAATGTTGTTGTGGAAGGAAAACAAGTAAATGCATTGTTGGATTCTGGTAGTCAGGTTACCCTGATGAAATCTGTGTTGGTTGAAACTCCTCAATATGTGCATGATAAAGTAGGGGTTACATGTATACATGGGGATACTCGCGAGTATTCTATTGCAGAAGTGGAAATCAAAACTGCCTACGGGACATTAATGTACCCCGTAGGGTTGGTTCCCACATTACCACACGATGTAATTTTGGGTAGAAACTTCCCACATTTTTGGAAATTGTGGGAGACAGCCAAGGTTATGAACCAATCTTGCTCAAAGGGAAGCTCCCCTGATTCCGGTACTAATGTGTCTGAGGGTGTACCGGATGCTGGGGCTACTAGAGATTTTTCGTTCTCTGTTTTAGCAGGGGAAGCTGATGAGGTAGACATGGAACCCCAGGTTGACCAGGTGATACCAGGGGGGGAAGTCCATGTAGACTCAGTTGAGGAAGAGAATGACATGCCTGATTTGGAGATTAGGAGGGATAATTTTGCTTCAGAACATGTAATGATCTGCTCAGCTGCCTGTGCAGGCAGGCAGCTTTTTGACCATTGTTCAGGTCTGCATTCTGCAGGTCTCTGGAAGAGAGACCTTTTGTCAGTTTTTTAGCTTGCTGTTGCTGAGGAATTTGCGTATGTTTGTCATGCAAATTGCCTAGCCACATCCCCTGTAGGCCTGCTCTATATATACCAAGTGATATCACAGACCTTGGCTGGTCATAAGGATTCTTCCTGTGAAACACTCTGGAGAGTGTCAGCCTTGCTCATTGTTTGAATATCAGCTTAGAGTAATTCCTGGGACTGCACTCGGCAGGTTCCCTAGTGCAGTTAGGATTGCTTATCTGTTTTGTTTGTCTGTTGCGATTGTCCTGTCCCAGCGGTGGTCGACAGGAAATTGTTCTGTGTGTCTAGGTGCTAACCAGAACAGCGGTTGTTACTGGTAGCCCCTTCTGATCTGTCTTCCTGAATCGCACTGGCCTCTTTTCGCTGGTGCTGTGGATCCTTCTGGTCTGCTACTCTGTACTTGGATCGCACTAGCATCTTGCGCTAGCGCTGTGGATCCTTCTGTTCTGTCTGCCTGGATCGCACTCGCCTAGAGCTAGTGCTGTGGATCCGTCTGATCTCCATCTCTCTGTCTCCCTGGATCACACTGGCCTCTTTTCGCTAGTGCTGTGGATCCTATCTCCCGCCTATTCCTGTTTTCGTGTGTCTGTCTTGTCTGCTACGAACGCTTGCTGGAGGCTCGGTGAGGTAACCGTTAAGCAAGCGCTCGCGTCCTCTGTTTCATGTTTGTCTGTCAGTGGTTAGTTAGGCGTGCTTGTCTCTATTGTGCTTATCACGTGGAGACCGCGCATGAACGAGTGCACGGTTGCGAATGAGTGCGGTGTTCGCGTTCAGTTAGCGTTTGTTATTTTCCTTATCTCCTCATTGTATGATTTGCTGTGCCTTTGCTACTCTCGTGCTCCGCCTTGCTGTAGCCTTGTGTCACGTCTGGCGATCGCACCTCTCGCGATCGCGTTCCTACTTCATATCTGCTGTGGTGTGTGTGCACTGTCGCGGGTTGGCGACTAGTTTGGTGCACACACATACAATCTGTCTCTGTGCTCATTCTCAATCGCCTCTCTTGCGATTGTGTTTCTTCCCTTCATACAATTCCTGTCTGGCGTGTGTGGTAGGGCAGAGGAGCTGTTTCTCTGCACTCCACAGCTCCACATGCCGACAGGAATTTCCCTCTACAGGTGCATTGCACCTTCTGCTGGGTTCCCGCAAATTATACGTTTGTGGAGGATTTCCGCAGTGTCAGCGCACATCCTGTGCGCTGATCACGGAGAGAATTCCACAATCGTTACAGAACAGTTAAAGGATCCCACTTTATCTAGAGCAAGGGCTAATGTAAAAGTTATAGATGGAAACCCGTAAACCCTGACTCCACGCCCTCTTGTCCCTACTTAGCCCTCCAAAATGACCTGTTATATCAGGTAGTAGAACAGGGAAATGATCGGGTGGAGCAACTGGTTGTCCCGAAATCATACCGACGTATGGTACTTGACCTTGCACATAAACATGTGATCAGAATCAGAATCAGGATCAGAATCAACTTTATTCGCCAAGTACGGCGGGCACCGTACCCGGAATTTTTTGTGGACAAAAACGGCAATTGGCATACAGCATCAACAAGGTACAGATGGTACAACAGATGGGTGGACATTTAGGGGTAGAGAAGACAAAGGAGCGAATTTTGCAATGGTTTTTCTGGCCAGGACTATATTGTGAAGTCGAGGAATACTGTAGTTCCTGTCCAGACTGCCAGTATTCGGCTCCTAGGCCACATTTTCGTAGCCCTTTGGTCCCTCTCCTGCTAGAGAGTTGATACATGTCTTTAGCCGGGTGGGAATCCCAAAGGAAATACTTACTGACCAAGGTACGCCATTTATGTCCCGGGTCATGAAGGAGTTGTGCAGATTGTTCAAAGTGGACCAACTTCGCACTTCTGTATACCACCCCGAGACTGATGGGTTAGTGGAAAGGTTCAATAAAACCCTCAAAATATGCTTAAGAAAGCGGTTGACAAGGACGGGAAAAATTGGGACTACTTATTACCCTATCTAATGTTTGCTATAAGGGAGGTTCCGCAATCCTCTACAGGATACTCACCTTTTGAATTGTTATATGGTAGACACCCTGGGGGCCTGTGGGACATAGCCAAGGAGACCTGGGAGGGTCAACCCACCCCCTTTAAAAGTGTCATTGAGCATATATGCCAAATGCAGGACAGGATAACTGCAGTGCTGCCCATAGTAAGAGAACACATGGAGCAGGCGCAGGAAGCCCAACGGAGGGTGTATAATAGGAGTGCTAAAATATGTAATTTTTTCCCCTGGTGATCGAGTACTAGTTCTAATACCCACAGTAGAAAGCAAATTTTTGGCAAAGTGGCAAGGACCCTTTGAAATTCTTGAGAAGATTGGCGAGGTAAATTATAAGGTTCGCCAGCCAGGTAAAAGGAAACCTGAGCAGGTTTACCACGTCAATCTTATCAAACCTTGGAAAGAAAGGATGTCACTGTTCACCAAGCCTACTTCATCCCTAAGTGCAGAACCCTTAGTGCCAGAGGTTAAGGTGGCAGACTCATTGTCCGACACTCAGAGGAAAGAAGTACAGGCCTTTGTAATGAAGAATAGTAATGTTTTTTTCGGAGAAACCTGGTCGAACCTTTTTGGTAAAACATGACATCATAACTGAACCTGGGGTAAGGGTTAACGTAAAACCTTATAGGGTGCCTGAAGCTCGACGAGAAGCCATATCTCAGGAAGTTAAAAAAATGCTGGAGTTGGGGGTCATTGAGGAGTCGCATAGCGATTGGTCCAGTCCAATTGTCTTAATTCCTAAACCGGATGGGAGCTGGTGCTTTTGCAATGACTTTCGAAAATTAAATGCTGTCTCCAAATTTGATGCCTACCCTATGCCTCGTGTGGACGAATTAATTGAGAGACTAGGAACAGCCAGATATCTGACGACCTTAGATTTGACCAAGGGCTATTGGCAGATCCCCCTGACAAACCAAGCCAAACAGAAAACTGCTTTCAGCACTCCCGACCCGAAGGTCTGTTCCAGTATGTTGTGTTGCCATTTGGGTTACATGGGGCCCCGGCCACCTTCCAACGTACCATGGACCAAATCTTAAGGCCCCATAGACAGTATGCAGCAGCTTATCTGGATGACGTGGTTATCCATAGCGCGGATTGGCAATCCCATCTACCTAGGGTACAGGCCGTGCTGGACTCCATACATATGGCTGGACTGACAGCCAACCCCAAAAAATGTAGCATAGGCCTGGAAGAAGCCAAATATTTGGGGTATAACATTGGTAGAGGGCTAGTTAAGCCTCAGCTTAACAAGGTGCAAGCAATTCAGGACTGGCCTAGACCATTGACAAAGAAACAGGTTCGAGCTTTTTGGGGAATCACTGGTTACTACAGACGGTTCATAGCTAATTTTGCCACTATAGCGGTCCCCCTGACTGACCTTACAAAAGGGACCAAGTCTATAACGATCAAGTGGAACTCTGAGGCAGAACAGGCCTTTCAGACCCTTAAAAAAGCTTTATGTAGCCAACCAGTGCTGATAACCCCAGACTTTACACAAAACTTTATTGTGCAGACGGACGCATCCGATGTGGGAGTGGGAGCAGTACTGTCCCAAATCAGAGAAGGTTCAGAGCATCCTGTGGTTTTCCTGAGTAAAAAGCTGAACATCCATGAAAGAAACTATGCTACAGTAGAGAAGGAATGCTTAGCAGTTAAATGGGCTCTGGAGGAGCTTAGATACTATCTGTTAGGCCGCCAGTTTACATTAGTTACTGATCACGCCCCCCCTAAAATGGATGTGTGAAAATCGAGAAAAGAATAGAAGGGTGACAAGATGGTTCCTGGCCCTCCAGAACTACAAGTTCACAGTGGAGCATAGACGTGGGTCCCAGCTGGGAAATGCAGATGCCTTGTCCCGGGTACACTGTCTTGAGGCTAGTTATGTTCCGACCCCCTACGTCGAAACAGAGGGGGAGGGTGTGAGAGAAATACTGGGTTAGAGGTAGAAGGTGTGTATATTTCTCCCAGATTTCTCTCTTATATATGTTAAAACTCCAGGGCAGCAAGCATTTCAGCAGTGAAAGGGTGTTCTTTCACTGCATTTGGCTTTTTGGAAAAGCCGGTAAAAGGGGCCCTGGAGTGAATGGAAGCGAGCGGGTGGGACTTCCATTCACCAGGCTATCCAGGCTTTTGAAGAAGCCTGGCTAATTAATTGCCTCATTAGGCTTCAGGGGAAACCCTTTAAATATGGTGTCTCCAGTGTTGGTCTCTCTCTCTTCCTGGGATCTGCCTGCCTGCAGTAAGAAGAGAGACACAGTAAATAACCAAACTTAAACATACTGTTTGTAGAGCTGGATGCTAGATCCTCTCTATTGCATAGAGAGGGGATCTTTGTATGTTAGTTAGAGCTGGACAGGCTAGGGTTTATTTTTATGCTTTGTTTTTGTTGTACTCCTGTGTTTTGGATATGTAAATAAAGCTGATGCTATCAGCTTAAAACTTGGTCTGCTGACTGAACTGTTGTTTCTGAGACCAAACTGGTCCCTGCAATCTGCCTAAATCTCCTGAGACTACACAAATTGGACTCGTTCCCTTACAGTGTATATAGCATACCTCCCAACATTTTGATCTTTAAAAACGGGACATTTAGGCCACGCCCCTGGCCACACCCCCATCCCCCTAGTCATGCCCACCCCACAAAATTTTTATTTTTTTAATTATTAATTACTCCCAAAGGGGAGGCGCTGTGAGGGTGCCAGTGGGTGGGGAGGAGGGTGAGGGTGGCCGTGGGCGGGCAGAGAGCGATCGAGGCACCAGCCCGGTATGCGGCATGGATGGCCGCCACCCGCCGCCATTACACTTCTCCCTCCCTCCCTCCTAATATGGCCCCCAGTGTCCCCTTCCCCCCCCCCCCCCGCAGAGTAAAATGGGCAGCGGTCAGAGCGGGCAGTAAGTCTTATCACTGCCTCTCTGCTGCGTAACGGGATCTCCTCTGATCTTCCTGCTTCCTGTGACGTCACAGGAAGCAGGAAGATCAGAGGAGATCTTGGTACGCAGCGGAGAGGCAGTGATAAGACTTACTGCCCGCTCCGCTGCCCATTTTACTCTGCGGGGGGAAGGGGACCCTGGGGGGCATATTAGGAGGGAGGGAGAAGTGTAATGGCAGCGGCGGCCATCCATGCCGCATACCGGGCTGGTGCCTCGATCGGTTTTATTTTATTTTTTTTCCCCTCACTCCCCAGCGGCCGGGACCAGGGGGGGGGGGGGTCAGCGCGAGACAGCGGGACGGCCCTCCAAAATCTTGACCGTCCTGACGAAATCGGGGAGGTTGGGGCCCCTGATCTAGGTGCAGAATGAGTATGTCTGTGGTGGATATAGTATATCATTCATTCTGCTCCTATAAACACATATGTGGCAGATTATGCTACCTGCCTCAATGGAAATTTACAGTTTGATTAAAAAAAAGAGTTTAACTCAACTTAAAATTGTTTTCCTGTGAAAAATACTTTTATCTCTGCATAATGTATCGCTATATTTAAATGGGGGGGGGGGCGCACTTGGGCAGCTCAGCCTCTGTTGGTGGTGTACCTTGTCCCGGCCCTGGTGGCGGCAGAAGATTTGTTCTGTGTGGACCCTGGTGGTGGGAAACACAGGCTGAGACAGCAGGAGGAGGAGGTAGATGCAGCTATTGATAGTGGCATAATAGCTGGTGGCAGACTGGCAGCAGAAGATATAGTTCTGTGTAGACCCTGGCGGTGGGTAACACAGACAGCAGCAGGAGGAGTAGGTAGATGCACCCTGGCAGTGGGAGCACAGGCAGCAGGAGGAGGAGGAGTGTAACATGTGGCAGGCAGCATTGATGGTCCACCATGGCACCAAGTGTTGGTACCACGGCACAGTTAAACCATAACAGTGAGGTTCCAGGAAGTGGTCATACTGCCGCAGTTGGGGTCTCCCCACAACTCGGACAACACAGGTTTCATCCCAGACACATCAACAAAAATTACACAGCAATTGTGTTTTGAGCATAATAGGTAGCAGCAGCAGTGGCCTGTGGCACCCTGGTGGTGGAAGCAGCACAGACAGCAGGAGCAGGGCAATGCAGGTGTAACGTGTGCCAGGAGCATGCCAGAGATTGTACAATGGCCTGTAGCGTTGGTACCACGGCTGTAAACAAATTGTGAACCAGGCTTAGTTAACATTCAGGAGAAGCCAGGAGGTTGTGGTGCTATAGGGTGGTAAGGCAGGCATAGTGTAATTCCCAGCCACCTCGTGCCCCCGTCTTGCCAACCACAGGGGCCAAGAACTCACCTTCCACCCAAACCTGTTTCATCTTGAGAAACATACACTTTCCGAATAGGTACCGGGGAAACAATTCATACACGATTGTCTCATCAAAGACAGGCCCTATCAGTACATATGTAAAAAAACAAAAAGAAGATACTTTTATTAGATGAATTAAAATATAGGTACAGGACTATGCTTCGTAAAGATGTCACTGTAATCGATTAGGATAAAATAGCAAACAGGTCACTGTCTGTTACTGAATCATTCTAATGGTGTTGAGCCTATGTCACACTGGGGGGGTCTTAGCCCATCCCCCAACGCTCACTAGTAACTGATTGAACGTGGTGTGGCTATCCCCATGTAGGTCCAACACACCTAGACAGAACTTATATCAGCCGTATGGGTCGATTAATCGTCTAGTGAAGCCTGCACAGTGTTATGATCACTTCTGCAGCATGTACTGCTGGCTGCAGTTTTACTGAAGACAAGCAGTTTTTGATTTCTTTGCGTGCATTTGCTCGCATAGTTTTGCGTGCTCTTACACTGAGCGTTGATTCCATCTGCAGTCGCTCTGAAGTTAATGACAGATTAATATGCTTTTGTGAAAACAAACATTGTCTGTTGCAATGGAGCTGCAATCCCTTTCTTGTAGGCTGCATATCATTGTCTGCCCTTTCCTGCTGTCAGCCTGTGATTACCATTCACCTGTGTGGGAATCTGCATGTCTGCTCCCATTGGATAACCTCAGTATAAAGCAGAGGCGGGACAAGGTCCTCCAGCACCCAAGGCTGAGACACCAAAGTGCGCCCCTCCATCCCTGCCACCCCAGCCGTCACACACTGATTGCTATTAGACTAAGAGGTGCCACAGGGCCCACAACCTCCCCAACACCTTAATATCTAGTTATCTGGCTTGCAGTCACTGCTATGTATCCCCTTTTCTTATTTCTTTCTGCTTCAAACACAATTAGGAATGACAGCTGAATGAATTGTGCGCCCCCTCCTACACTGCGCCCTGAGGCTGGAGCCTCTCCAGCCTATGCCTCGGCCCGGCCCTGGTATAAAGGACTGCTTCCTGCAGTGTTCCATGGGCTATCATAGTCTCAGATTCAGTCTGTTACTCTGTCCGGCCCCCACCTCGTTCCTAGTCCGTGTGGACTGCGCTGACCCCTGCGAAGGGGTCAGCGAGTCCTCCTAGTTCTGCTCTTGTTATCAAAAGTTGTTACTTTGCTTGTCTTGCGTCATATATCGGTTCATCGCCAATATATACGCATACTAGCACGTTTTGTTATTTTCTTTGTATTTGTGTTATGTTAATACATCAGTGTCGCTGATATATACATACTCGAACTATTTATATTCTGTGTTCAGTCAGTTAGTTTTCAGCACGTTTTGGTAGGTTGCGTGTATCGTGATCACCCGTGCTTAGCTAGTTCAGTCCTGTTCCTAGTTCTGCTCCAGTTCTTAGTCAGTGTTCCTTGCTTATGTCATATGTCGGTTTATCGCCGATATATACATATGTCAGTTAGTCGTTTGTAGTTCATTGATAGCTGTAACCGTAATACGTTAGCCAATCATACCTATTGTATATTTGTGTGGATTACGTCTGCCTTCTTTGACTCTATTTCCTGACTATTCTGTCCTGTCCTTGTGAGGCACGCCACCGCTGCAATCGCATTGGCTGCCTCATTCCAGTCTGTCTTGTCTTGCACGCTTGCTGTCACTTAAGCAGTGACTAGTTAAGCAAGCGTTCATTCTGTTACCTGTCCTGATCTTCTGAGTTCTGGTCTATGCGCTCAGCGCTACCTTGCGCTGAGCCACTTAAAGAGACACTAAAGCGAAAAAAAAAATGATGATATTATGATTTGTATGTGTAGTACAGCTAAGAAATAAAACATTAAGATCAGATACATCCGTCTAATTGTTTCCAGTACAGGAAGAGTTGAGAAACTCCAGTTGTTATCTCTATGCAAAAAAGTTATTAAGCTCTCCAACTAACTTAGTCCTGGAGAGGGCTGTTATCTGACTTTTATTATCTCAACTGTAATTGAACTGTTTACTTTTCCTCTGCTAGAGGAGAGTTCATTACTTCACAGACTGCTCTGAAAGACTCATTTTGAATGCTGAGTGTTGTGTAATCTGCACATATTATAGAATAATGCAATGTTAGAAAAAACACTATATACCTGAAAATAAAAATATGAGAATATTTTATTTGCTGCTAATCTTCTAGTAATTATTCATAGTACACAACCAATTCATTATATCATATATTTTTTTTCGTTTCAGTGTCTCTTTAAGTGAAAGGATTGTTTGTGGCTGTTCTGATCTACGCCTACTCTGTGCGCCACATCTCCTGTTGGAGTCAGTCCTCTCCTCCACTAAACTGGGGATATCCTGCTTCCTTGTGCTAACGTGTGTACCTCCTTCACGTCAGAATCTGCATGGTGTGCTGACCGTGGAGGATATACCACCAAGCGTAACATTATGATAGCCCATTACCAATCCCCATTGTGGGGGGGATTTCCAGCAAAAATGACACTGTTTATTATGGCTCCCTGTCTTTTAAAAGATTTGAAAAGCTTGGCCCTGAAAGTGCAGACAAATTTATACCAGAACTGGTTAGATTTTTGGCAAATCCAGATTTTCGGAATTCTGCAATTCCTAACTGGGACAATCAGATCGTTTGCACTCTTTTTAAGGGCAAGCTTTTTGATTGGGCAGTTGATGTCCTGGATCACACTCGTTTGAGACAAAAGCCTTTGGAATTCATAGCGTTTGTGATTTACAACTGATTACGCATCGATCCATTGCCTTACCCTTTTAATGAGCTCCTGGCAGCCTGTCAATCAGCTGCTCCTTTAACTGCTTGCAAAAATAATCAGCAAGCAGATAGTTGCACTGATATTCATCCGTGAATAAATCGCCTAAGGCAGCAAAGTCTAAAGTCTCACATAGAAACAAGCATAAGCGTTCTAGGAAACGTTCACAACCAGCAGAGTCGTTGCCCTTAGCGACTGCGCATCAGATCTGTAATGAGACTCCGCCATTAGCAGATATTGAAATTCAGTTACCATTAGGGGGAGTCAAATGGACCTATGAAACTACTAATGAACTTTCGTTGCTAGCCAGGGAGAATAAAAATTCTTGTTTAACCAGTTCACCCCCAAGGGTTTTTATCCTAACGGACCAGAGCAATTTTCAGTTGTCAGCGCTCCTCCCTTTTATTCCCTAATAACTTTATTACTACTTATCACAAGAAAATGATCTATACCTCGTTTTTTTCGCCACCAATTAGGCTTTCTGTGGATAGTACATTTTGCTAAGAATTTTTTTATTCTAAATGCATTTTAATGAGAAAAACAGAAAAAAAGAAAAAAAATCATTATTTCTCAGTGATCAGCCTTTATAGTTTTAAAATTAAACATTCTCCTGTGGATAAAACAAACACGTTTTATTTGCCCAGTGGTCCCGATAATTAAACCGTTTAGATTATGTCCCTACCACAATGTATGGCGACAGTATATTATTTTGAAATATAAGTGGTTATTTTTCTGTTTGTTCTGGCCATAATTACAAGCCCCTATGTAATAAATTAAAATTAATTTTTCCCCCATAAAATATAGAATAAAAAAAGCTGAGTCCCTAAGGCAACTTTTTTTTTTTTTTTTTTTAAGCTGATTTTTTTTTTTACAAGTGTTTTTTTTGGGGGGGAGGGTTGGAAGTGTAATTTTATTAATGATGTGTATATACTTGAAAATGTATGTATTTTGTAGGTGTAATATACTTTTTGGCCACAAGATGGCGCTAGTGAACACTCATAGGACGTGTTCACTTTTTTTTTTTTTTTTTTTTTTTACACACTTTATTAACCACTTGAGGACCACAGTCTTTCTACCCCTTAAGGACCGGCCACTTTTTTTCCATTCAGACCACTGCAGCTTTCACGGTTTATTGCTCGCTCATACAACCTACCACCTAAATGAATTTTGGCTCCTTTTCTTGTCACTAATAAAGCTTTCTTTTGGTGCTATTTGATTGCTCCTGCGATTTTTACTTTTTATTATATTCATCAAAAAAGACATGAATTTTGGCAAAAAAATGATTTTTTTAACTTTCTGTGCTGACAATTTTCAAATAAAGTAAAATTTCTGTATACATGCAGCGCGAAAAATGTGGACAAACATGTTTTTGATAAAAAAAAAAACATTCAGTGTATATTTATTGGTTTGGGTAAAAGTTATAGCGTTTACAAACTATGGTGCAAAAAGTGAATTTTGCCATTTTCAAGCATCTATGACTTTTCTGACCCCCTGTCATGTTTCATGAGGGGCTAGAATTCCAGGATAGTATAAATACCCCCCAAATGACCCCATTTTGGAAAGAAGACATCCCAAAGTATTCACTGAGAGGCATAGTGAGTTCATAGAAGATATTATTTTTTGTCACAAGTAAGCGGAAAATGACACTTTGTGACAAAAAAAAAGAAAAAAAAAGGAATCCATTTCTTCTAACTTGCGACAAAAAAAAAATGAAATCTGCCACGGACTCACCATGCCCCTCTCTGAATACCTTGAAGTGTCTACTTTCCAAAATGGGGTCATTTGTGGGGTGTGTTTACTGTCCTCGCATTTTGGGGGGTGCTAATTTGTAAGCACCCCTGTAAAGCCTAAAGGTGCTCATTGGACTTTGGGCCCCTTAGCACAGTTAGGCTGCAAAAAAGTGCCACACATGTGGTATTGCCGTACTCAAGAGAAGTAGTAGAATGTGTTTTGGGGTGTATTTTTACACATACCCATGCTGGGTGGGAGAAATATCTCTGTAAATGACAATTTTTTCATTTTTTTTACACACAATTGTCCATTTACAGAGTTATTTCTCCCACCCAGCATGGGTATGTGTAAAAATACACCCCAAAACACATTGTACTACTTCTCCCGAGTACGGCGATACCACATGTGTGGCACTTTTTTGCACCCTAACTGCGCTAAAGGGCCCAAAGTCCAATGAGTACCTTTAGGATTTCACAAGTCATTTTGCGGAATTTGATTTCCAGACTACTCCTCACGGTTTAGGGCCCCTAAAATGCCAGGGCAGTATAGGAACCCCACAAATGACCCCATTTTAGAAAGAAGACACCCCAAGGTATTCCGTTAGGAGTATGGTGAGTTCATAGAAGATTTTATTTTTTGTCAAAAGTTAGCGGAAAATTGATTTTTATTGTTTTTTTCACAAAGTGTCATTTTCCACTAACTTGTGACAAAAAATAAAATCTTCTATAAACTCACCATACTACTAATGGAATACCTTGGGGTGTCTTCTTTCTAAAATGGGGTCATTTGTGGGGTTCCTATACTGCCCTGGCATTTTAGGGGCCCTAAACCGTGAGTAGTCTGGAAATCAAATTCCGCAAAATGACCTGTGAAATCCTAAAGCTACTCATTGGACTTTGGGCCCTTTAGCGCAGTTAGGGTGCAAAAAAGTGCCACACATGTGGTATCGCCGTACTCGGGAGAAGTAGTACAATGTGTTTTGGGGTGTATTTTTACACATACCCATGCTGGGTGGGAGAAATAACTCTGTAAATGGACAATTGTGTGTAAAAAAATCAAAAGATTGTCATTTACAGAGGTATTTCTCCCACCCAGCATGGGTATGTGTAAAAATACACCCCAAAACACATTGTACTACTTCTCCCGAGTACGGCGATACCACATGTGTGGCACTTTTTTGCACCCTAACTGCGCTAAAGGGCCCAAAGTCCAATGAGTACCTTTAGGATTTCACAAGTCATTTTGCGGAATTTGATTTCCAGACTACTCCTCACGGTTTAGGGCCCCTAAAATGCCAGGGCAGTATAGGAACCCCACAAATGACCCCATTTTAGAAAGAAGACACCCCAAGGTATTCCGTTAGGAGTATGGTGAGTTCATAGAAGATTTTATTTTTTGTCAAAAGTTAGCGGAAAATTGATTTTTATTGTTTTTTTCACAAAGTGTCATTTTCCACTAACTTGTGACAAAAAATAAAATCTTCTATAAACTCACCATACTACTAATGGAATACCTTGGGGTGTCTTCTTTCTAAAATGGGGTCATTTGTGGGGTTCCTATACTGCCCTGGCATTTTAGGGGCCCTAAACCGTGAGTAGTCTGGAAATCAAATTCCGCAAAATGACCTGTGAAATCCTAAAGGTACTCATTGGACTTTGGGCCCTTTAGCGCAGTTAGGGTGCAAAAAAGTGCCACACATGTGGTATCGCCGTACTCGGGAGAAGTAGTACAATGTGTTTTGGGGTGTATTTTTACACATACCCATGCTGGGTGGGAGAAATAACTCTGTAAATGGACAATTGTGTGTAAAAAAATCAAAAGATTGTCATTTACAGAGGTATTTCTCCCACCCAGCATGGGTATGTGTAAAAATACACCCCAAAACACATTGTACTACTTCTCCCGAGTATGGCAATACCACATGTGTGGCACTTTTTTGCACCCTAACTGCGCTAAAAGGGCCCAAAGTCCAATGAGTACCTTTAGGATTTCACAGGTCATTTTGCGAAATTTGATTTCCAGACTACTCCTCACGGTTTAGGGCCCCTAAAATGCCAGTTCAGTATAGGAACCCCACAAATGACCCCATTTTAGAAAGAAGACACCCCAAGGTATTCCGTTAGGAGTATGGTGAGTTCATAGAAAATTTTATTTTTTGTCAAAAGTTAGTGGAAAATGACACTTTGTGAAAAAAACAATAAAAATCAATTTTCCGCTAACTTTTGACAAAAAATAAAATCTTCTATGAACTCACCATACTCCTAACGGAATACCTTGGGGTGTCTTCTTTATAGAATGGGGTCATTTGTGGGGTTACTATACTGCCCTGGCATTTTAGGGGCCCTAAACCGTGAGGAGTAGTCTTGAAACCAAATGTCGCAAAATGACCTGTGAAATCCTAAAGGTACTCATTGGACTTTGGGCCCCTTAGCGTACTTAGGGTGTAAAAAAGTGCCACACATGTGGTACCGCCGTACTCAGGAGAAGTAGTATAATGTGTTTTGGGGTGTATTTTTACACATACCCATGGTAAGTGGGAGAAATATCTCTGTAAATGACAATTGTTTGATTTGTTTTACACACAATTTACCATTTACATAGAAATTTCTCCCACCCAGCATGGGTATGTGTAAAAATACACCCCAAAACACATTATACTACTTTTCCTGAGTACGGCGGTACCACATGTGTGACACTTTTTTGCAGCCTAGGTGCGCTAAGGGGCCCAACGTCCTATTCACGGGTCATTTTGAGGCATTTGTTTTCTAGACTACTCCTCGCGGTTTAGGGCCCCTAAAATGCCAGGGCAGTATAGGAACCCCACAAGTGACCCCATTTTAGAAAGAAGACACCCCAAGGTATTCCGTTAAGTGTATGGCGAGTTCATAGAAGATTTTATTTTTTGTCACAAGTTAGTGAAAAATGACACTTTGTGAAAAAAACCCAATAAAAATCAATTTCCGCTAACTTTTGACAAAAAATAAAATCTTCTATGAACTCGTCATACACCTAACAGAATACCTTGGGGTGTCTTTTTTTCTAAAATGGGGTCACTTGTGGGGTTCCTATACCGCCCTGGCATTTTACGGGCCCAAAACCGTGAGTAGTCTGGAAACCAAATGTCTCAAAATGACTGTTCAGGGGTATAAGCATCTGCAAATTTTGATGACAGGTGGTCTATGAGGGGGCGAATTTTGTGGAACCAGTCATAAGCAGGGTGGCCTTTTAGATGACAGGTTGTATTGGGCCTGATCTGATGGATAGGAGTGCTAGGCGGGTGACAGGAGGTGATTGATGGGTGTCTCAGGGGGTGGTTAGAGGGGAAAATAGATGCAATCAATGCACTGGGGAGGTGATCGGAAGGGGGTCTGAGGGGGATCTGAGGGTTTGGCCGAGTGATCAGGAGCCCACACGGGGCAAATTAGGGCCTGATCTGATGGGTAGGTGTGCTAGGGGGTGACAGGAGGTGATTGATGGGTGTCTCAAGGTGTGATTAGAGGGGGGAATAGATGCAAGCAATGCACTGGCGAGGTGATCAGGGCTGGGGTCTGAGGGCATTCTGAGGGTGTGGGCGGGTGATTGAGTGCCCTAGGGGCAGATAGGGGTCTAATCTGATAGGTAGCAGTGACAGGGGGTGATTGATGGGTAATTAGTGGGTGTTTAGGGTAGAGAACAGATGTGAACACTGCACTTGGGAGGTGATCGGACGTCGGATCTGCGGGCGATCTATTGGTGTGGGTGGGTGATCAGATTGCCCGCAAGGGGCAGGTTAGGGGCTGATTGATGGGTGGCAGTGACAGCGGGTGATTGATGGGTGGCAGTGACAGGGGGTGATTGATGGGTGATTGATAGGTGATTGACAGGTGATCAGTGGGTTATTACAGGGAAGGACAGATGTAAATAATGCCCTGGCGAATTGATAAGGGGGGGTCTGAGGGCAATCTGAGCGTGTAGGCGGGTGATTGGGTGCCCGCAAGGGGCAGATTAGGGTCTGATCTGATGGGTAACAGTGACAGGTGGTGATAGGGGGTGATTGATGGGTAATTAGTGGGTGTTTAGAGGAGAGAATAGATGGAAACACTGCGCTTGGGTGGTGATCTGATGTCGGATCTGCGGGCGATCTATTGGTGTGGGTGGGTGATCAGTTTGCCCGCAAGGGGCAGGTTAGGGGCTGATTGATGGGTGGCAGTGACAGGGGTGATTGATGGGTGGCAGTGACGGGGTGATTGACAGGTGATTGACAGGTGATCAGTGGGTTATTACAGGGAAGGACAGATGTAAATAATGCCCTGGCGAATTGATAAGGGGGGGTCTGAGGGCAATCTGAGCGTGTAGGCGGGTGATTGGGTGCCCGCAAGGGGCAGATTAGGGTCTGATCTGATGGGTAACAGTGACAGGTGGTGATAGGGGGTGATTGATGGGTAATTAGTGGGTGTTTAGAGGAGAGAATAGATGGAAACACTGCGCTTGGGTGGTGATCTGATGTCGGATCTGCGGGCGATCTATTGGTGTGGGTGGGTGATCAGTTTGCCCGCAAGGGCGGGTTAGGGGCTGATTGTTGGGTGGCAGTGACAGGGGGTGATTGATGGGTGATAGGTGATTGGCAGGTGATTGACAGGTGATCAGTGGGTTATTACAGGGAAGGACAGATGTAATTAATGCACTGGTGAATTGATAAGGGGGGGGGGGGGTCTGAGGGCAATCTGAGCGTGTGGGCGGGTGATTGGGTTAGGGTCTGATCTGATAGGTAACAGTGACAGGTGGTGATAGGGGGTGATTGATGGGTGATTGATGGGTAATTAGTGGGTGTTTAGAGAAGATAACAGATGTAAACAATACATTTGGGAGGTAATCTGACGGCGGGTTTGCGGGCGATCTAATGGTGTGGGTGGGTGATCAGATTGCCCGCAAGGGGCAGGTTAGGGGCTGATTGATGGGTGGCAGTGACAGGGGGTGACAGGGGGTGATTGATGGGTGATAGGTGATTGGCAGGTGATTGACAGGTGATCAGTGGGTTATTACAGGGAAGAACAGATGTAATTAATGCACTGGCGAATTGATAAGGGGGGGTCAGAGGGCAATCTGAGCGTGTTGGCGGGTGATTGGGTGCCCGCAAGGGGCAGATTAGGGTCTGATCTGATAGGTAAAAGTGACAGGTGGTGATAGGGGGTGATTGATGGGTGATTGATGGGTAATTAGTGGGTGTTTAGAGGAGAGAATAGATGTAGAGCTCCTTTTGTGTGAAATTGAAGTTCTTGAATCCCAGTTCCTGTAAATCCACCCTGTACCATGGATAACTCAGTGTTACTTCCCAGTAAGACAGAAGCTACTGATACTTCCTTAACCTTTCCCTGCACAAATTTCTCAGCAGAGGATCCAGAGGTCCTGCTGACTTCTGAGTCCAGTCTAGCCAGTACTCATGAGTCTTTGTTCAGTGAAACAGAAGTAAAAGAATTATTGCCTGCCTCAGCAAACACTTCTGTAGAATTTACCTGTGTTGATAAAGTTCAATTCCTGTCGGATCCAGCAGATACCAATAGATGCTCTACATCAGTTCCTGAGTCTCAGCAATCATGTTTGGTAGCCTTAGAACCCCAGCATCTGAATTTTCCAATCTCACAGTTGAAAAACTATGGTTCAGATTCACAAGCCCTGTTTCCTGATCCTCCTGTTTCTATACCTTGCTCTAGCTCCACAAATGGTTCTGAGTTTCTATCATGTGAACCTAAAAACACAGAATTATTGCCTTGTTCAGAAAATATTCCTGTGAATTTGCCCCGTACCATGAATTGTTCAATTCTTTCCAATGAAACTCAGCTCACAGAATCATTATGCTGTCCAGCAGGTGCTTCCATGGTTCTGCCCTGCAATAGGGATTGTTCAGTGATTCTGTCCAGTGAAGCTGAAATTACAGAGTCTTATGTTTCACTCAGTATTGCAGATGCTTCAAGATCTCAAGCAGAAGACTCAGAGGCTCTACTACTTACTTCAGTGGGTGTTACAGTAATATTCACTTGTTTAGCAGCTGTTTTAGAATTACAGTCTGCTCTAGTAAAACTTGATGAATCCCTGCTTAGTGAAGCGGAAGCCATTGAAGCATTGTCCTTGTCAGCAGTGGTGCTCAACAGAGCTCGAATATTCGAGTAGCTCGAATATTCGAGCTCTTTTTCAGCTATTCGAGCTCGGTATTCGAGCTCCGAATAGCTGGAGATATTCGAATGGGCTATTCGAGTAAACTCGAATAGCACATTCACTATTCGCGCTATTCGAGCTAACAGCGCTATTCGAGCTCGAATACCGAGCTCGAATAGCGTCATAGCCCAGATTGATGTCCTCAGAGCCAATCAGAGGGCTCCCAGGCCCTCTGACGGCAGCCAATCACAGAGGGGGACCCTGGCCAGCCCCTACCCTATAAATAGCGGCCGCCATGTTAGGTTTTTCCGTCCTTGCCTGACTTTGTACAGAGAGAGATCTGCTCCTTTGTGCTTTGGCTTAGCAAGAGCTTTATTGTGGTCATTCACCTAGCGTTTTTGCTCACATACACCTCCTATATACACCTATATTGTTGTTAGTTAGATAGACATTGTATTTTAGTTAGTAGCTTGTGTGTTACTAGAGAGCCAGCTGCTGCAGGCAAGCTTACACAACTTTAGGCCTCAGTCAGGGCCTGCCTGTGTGGGCAGCTCAGCTGTTCTCTCCTGTCCTCTGTTAGTTTATTTCTCATCTATACCAGTATTTCTGCTGTCCTTTACTAGTACTGAGTGATTGTATTTTGTATTGTAGTTATATAACTGTACTAGGACACTCACTGTCACTGTTTGTTCATAGCTCCTGCGTGTGACCGTGTGTGTGTGCGTGCACTGTTTGTAGTGTACACACACTCTATTTCCTTCTGATTACTGACTATTGTAATTTCTAGTTGTACTTACTGTTACTACTTACTGTACTAGGGAGGGACACTCAGTCACTGTTCATAGGCTAGCTCCTGCGTGTGTGTGCGCGTGCACTGTCTGTAGTGTACACACTCTATTTCCTTGTGATTACTACTGATTATTGTAATTTCTAGTTGTACTTCCTGACTGTTACTACTTACTTACTGTACTAGGGACACTCAGTCACTGTTCATAGGCTAGCTCCTGCGCGTGTGTGCGCGTGCGTGCACTCACTGTCTGTAGTGTACACACACTCTATTTCCTTGTGATTACTCCTGATTATTGTAATTTCTAGTTAGTGTACTAGGGGACACACTCACTGTTCACTGTGCACACTTACTGATTACCGATTATTGTATTTGTACTGTACTAATCAGTTAGCGATCTAATAACTTAGTGATTAGTGTCACCTCACCCACCAACCCACTCCATTAAAGTACCCCACTTTTCACCCGCCCTTTTAAAAAACGTTTGTGTTTACACCCAAAACATCTAAGATGTCTGGAAGTGGCAGCCAGCGCGGTTTGGGCAAGGGGAAGGGCAGCAAGGGAATCAGGAGGAGAGGGAGCAGCATTGTGGCAAGCCGCGGCCGCGCCACCATGCACAGTTCCGCAGCAGCAGCGTCAGTGGCTAACATTCCTCCTATAGCCACTGGCCGTGGACGCCTTGGGCGCCGCCCAGCAGGAGCATCTGCAACTCACGCTGCATAGACGCAGCGTGTAGCACCTGCTCCGATTTTCCTCCAGCCGGGTCGGAAACGTCCCATTGAGGAAAAGGATGCAGACACTGTGGTGCAACTGATGACGGAGGATGAGCAGCCCGCCATCAGCTCTGCATCCGAGGCCTCCACCCTCACCACCACCACCACCCCTGTTCGCAGCAGCCGCTCAGCAGGGCCTGGGGAGGAGGCCAGTTCACTGTCACTCGCCGACCTGTCATTCAGCAGTCTTTTGACCCCAGGCATCATGAGTAAATTGTCTGCTGTTGTTGGCGATCTCGAGGAGGAGATGCTGATGGGCACTTTGGGGGAGGAGGGATTGGACAGCAAGACTGTGGCGACAGTCAAGCAGCCCATCCATGCATCAGGAGAGGAGTTTGGGGGGTCATCATCCCAGCAGGACATGTTTCAGGAGGGGGAGGATGATGATGACACGGTGACAGACAAAGACTGGGTGCCACCAGCTCCAGGGGATGTCGTCATCAGCAGCTCTGAGGAGGAGGAGGATGCGCTTGTGGGCCTTGCAAGGAGGCGCATCATTGCAAGCATTGGCAGCAGTAGGCAGGTCCCACAGCCTGCTGGTGTCTCAGGCTCAGCAGCAGCAGCAGCATCTGCCAGTACCACCACCAGCTGCACCCAAGCCCCCGCCCCAACCACCACAGGGAGACAGGCAGCAGCAGCTCCAGGCCGTAGGGGGTTGTTTTTGTCACCAATCTGGCGATTTTTCACCATGCCCACAGTGTACAGCAAGTACGCCACTTTCAACCACTGTCAGCGGAAGTTGAGCAGAGGTGCAGACCCCTTAAAGTTCAGCTTGCTGCGAAACATTTCCACCAGCATGAGGAGTTCCAGAGGCTGAAGGCATCTGGTGCTGGCAGTGGCACCACACCCATCACTGCACAGCCTTCAGCAGCAGCAGCAGCAACAGCAGCCACCCGCCCTCCTGCTCCTCCAGCAGCACCAGCAGGAGTGCGGAAACGCACTGCTCCTCCCCCCTCTGCAACTCCTGCCGCCGACACTGAGGCCTGTTCTGGCAGCCAGTCCTCAGTGGCCTCTTCTGCTGCCGTGGAAGCAAAAGGCCACGCCAGAGCCTTTTGAGCGAGTCCTTCCAGGGGGTGGTTAGGGCTCTGCCTCCCAGCAGCCGTCGCATGCGGCAGCTGAATGGCTTGCTGGCACGGGCCATGTGCTCCCAACTCCTGCCGTACACGCTCGTGCAGGAGGGGAGCGACATGCATGCACTGCTTGCTTGTGCAGCCCCAGACTGGCAGCTCCCCAGCAGACACTTCTTCGCCCACAAGGCCATTCCTGCACTGCACCGCTTTGTGATGGCCAATGTGGAGCGAGGGCTGGAGCACGCGGTTGGTGAAAGGGTCCACGTCACCATGGACTCCTGGAGCAGCCGCTTCGGGACAGGCCGCTACCTGTCCTTCACTGTCCACTAGGTCAGCTTGGTGGAAGGGGGTGAGGATGGGAGAGCAGCAGCGGGCACAGCAGCAGCAGCAACACAGTGAGTGGTGCCACCCCGCAGGGTCAGGGGAACTGCAGCAGGTTCCTCCGATCCTCTGCCATCCTCCGGCACACCTGGCCAAACCCCCCGCCTCAGCAGCAGCGTGAAGGCCCGCCACTGCCAAGCGCTGCAGCACTTGGTCAGCCTTGGGAAGACCAAACTGACGGCAACCCATGTGTTGGCCAAACTCCAGGAGCAGGAGAGGATTTGGCTGACCCCCAGAGGCCTCAGAGTCGGAGAGGTGGTGGCCGACAATGGGGCCAATCTGGTTGCCGCAATAGACAGGGGAAACCTGACCCACATCCCCTGTCTTGCCCACGTGCTGAACCTGGTGGTGCAGAAATTCTTACGCACCTACCAGGGGATGGGCGAACTGCTGGAAACGGCAAGGAACGTTGTGCGTCACTTCCGGCGCTCGGCTGCAGCCTGTGCGAGCCTGGAAGACGTGCAAAAGGAGCTGGAGCTGCCACGCCATCGGCTGATCCTTGACGTTCCGACTCGCTGGAACTCCACCCTGGCGATGTTGGAGCGTCTGGTTGAACAGAAGCACGCTGTCAACCAGTACCTTGCCCTGGCCACTGTGTCCGCCGCTCAGAAAAGGGACAGGACCAGCAACATCCCGTCCATCGTCCCCGATGATGACTGGAGGCACATGCAGCAGGTGTGCTTAGTGCTGGCTCCCTTTCTGCAGGCCACTAACATGGTGAGCAGGGACCATGCTATGGTCTGCGAGTGGGTGCCCCTGGTTTGTCTGCTGAACAGGGCCCTCGATGCTTTGCTGGAACAGGGAGCGGCAGCCTTGGACCAGCAGGAGCGTCATGCAGCTGCACAGTCCACCTCTGAGGGGGAGGAGGAGGAGGACTTGGTGGAGGTCCCTGACCTTGCTGCTGATGAGGGGGATCAGCACAGCGCAGCTAAGTTGGTGCGGGGGTGGAGAGAGGATGAGGCTGAGGAGGCAGAGGAGGAGGATGAGGACAGCACTGCCGTCAATGTGCCAGCACACGTGGCCCGCCTCTTCCCAATGGCAGCGCACATGCTGACGTGCCTGCGCAAGGACCCCAGGGTGATCCAGATGAAGCAGAGGGAGGACATCTGGATCAGCATGATGTTGGACCCACGCCTCAAGGGGAAGTTGAGCCAGTTCCTGCCGCCTGCAGGAGGAGACCCAGCGCAACAAATAAGGAGCTTGCAGCAGGCCCTTGTTGAGCGCTTGGAGGAAGCCTTCCCCCAGCCTTCCACCCCCACTGTCCAGCCAGCACAGAGGCAGCAGCAGGTGCCTGCATCCAGCAGCAAGCGCCCCACAGACCTGCTGTCTCTCAGCAACGAGCTCTACAGGACTGTAGAGGCTCCGGCAGCAGTGACTAGAGAAAAGGTGCATGCAGCAGCATCCTCCTCCGGTCACAGCCAGCGCCTGACCCGAATGGTGGCTGACTACATGGGGTCCTACAGCGGGCTTGACAGCAATGCCCCTGTTGATCCCATGGAGTATTGGGTCAAGTGCCTGGAGATCTGGAGCGAGCTGGCGCAGTACGCCCTGGAAGTGCTGTCCTGTCCCCCTTCCAGCGTGCTGTCCGAGCGCTGCTTCAGTGCAGCTGGTGGCGTGGTCACCGAGAAACGCTCACGTCTGTCTCACAAGTCTGTGGACAGACTGACATTTCTCAAGATGAACCAGGCGTGGGTGGAAGGCGAGTTCCTGGCCCCTGTTGTCGGCGAGAGGTGGACATGAACTGGCTACCGGAAGAACCATCGTTAATGTGCCTTACCACCCTTTACCACCTCCTGGCTCCTGCTCACTAAGCCAGCCTGGTTCACTTTGACTATTACGTCGCCTGCAGCCACACATTTTACACCTACAGTGGGCTGCTGTGTACTGCCCTTCTGCTGTCTGTCTGTGTTTCCCACTGCCAGGGTACACAGATTTACCTTCTGCTGCCACTCTGCCACCAGCTATTACGTCAAACAATAGCTATATTTGTCTGTGTAATTTGTTGTAAAAACAAAACAAATAAACCATAAAAAAAAAAAAAAGGTTTAATTTTTCTGAGGTGCCCGGGTTGAAAACTGTGTTGTCCCAGTTGTGTATTGGACACGATGTGGGCTGCACGACCGCTGTCTGGGACCTCCTGCTGTGTTTATTTACAGCCTTGGTATCACCGCTAGGTACCAGGGCTATTATGTCACGCTGCCTGCCTGGCCTGCTGCCACACTCACTACTCCTCCATTCCTCCTGCTGCTGCTGCTGTCTGTCTGTGTTTCCCACTGCCAGGGTACACAGAATTTCCTTCTGCTGCCACTCTGCCACCAGCTATTACGTCAAACAATAGTTGCTCACATTACTCCTCCATTCCTCCTGCTGCTGCTGCTGTCTCTCTGTGTTTCCCACTGCCAGGGTACACAGAATTTCCTTCTGCTGCCACTCTGCCACCAGCTATTACGTCAAACAATAGTTGCTCACATTACTACTCCATTCCTCCTGCTGCTGCTGCTGTCTGTCTGTGTTTCCCACTGCCAGGGTACACAGAATTACCTTCTGCTGCCACTCTGCCACCAGCTATTACGTCAAACAATAGCTATATTTGTCTGTGTAATTTGTTGTAAAAACAAAACAAATAAACCATAAAAAAAAAAAAAAGGTTTAATTTTTCTGAGGTGCCCGGGTTGAAAACTGTGTTGTCCCAGTTGTGTATTGGACACGATGTGGGCTGCACGACCGCTGTCTTGGACCTCCTGCTGTGTTTATTTACAGCCCTGGTATCACCGCTAGGTACCAGGGCTATTATGTCTCGCTGCCTGCCTCATTGACTGCCTGCTGCCACACAATCATCCTCCTCTTCCTGCTGCTGAATTTACCTCCTGCTGTCTGTGTGTTTCCACTGCCAGGGAGCACATACAATGGCGCTTCCAACATGCGTGCGCCACCAGCTATTTATTACGCTCAAAAATAGCTGCATTTCTTAAAAAAAAAAATATAAAAGAGAATAAAGTGATGAAGAAGAAGATGAAGAAGAAGATGATGAAGAAGAAGATGAAGAAGAAGATGAAGAAGAAGATATAGAAGAAGATATAGAAGAAGAAGATATAGAAGAAGAAGAAGAAGATATAGAAGATAAAGAAGAAGAAGAAGTATATACAGTACTGAACAAAATTTTGGACACAACTTCTCTTTCCACCTTTTTTTTTTTAAAGGAACATCCCCACATAATCACTTGCTGTTGGAAGCTATTTAAGGCCAATTCGAATAGTCAGCTTGAATAATGAGCTCGAATACCGACTCGAATAGTGAGCTCGAAGTCCGAGGTCGAATTGAATAGTAAAAAAAATTTGATCCGAATATTCGACCGAACGCGAATAATTTACTATTCGAATTCGACCAAACTCGAATAATAAAAAGGGGTATCCGAGCATCACTACTTGTCAGCAAGCGTTTTAGATACCTTGCCCTGTACACAGTCTGATTTTGCTAATGATGTTGAATCCCTCTCTGATATCACAGTAGCCAGAAAACTTCAGCCCTGTCCTCTGAATGTTTTAGAAGTATTGCCCTGTAACATGGATAATTCTGTCTCTCTGGAAAAAATAATAAATACTTCAGAATTTCAGTCTGATTTAGTGAGTGTTCCTGAGATCCAGCCCTGTATCCTGGAAAATTTTGGTTCTCTGGCCAGTGTGGCAGAAGTTCCAGAGTCCCCTTCCTGTCCAGTGAGTTCCTCAGTTTCACTTAGTTCAGTGGGGGTAGCTGCAGCCCTTCATAAGCTCCAATCCAGTATATTAGATGAGTCTGTCTAGTCCAGAAGAAGCTATGGAAACCCTGTCTAGTTCGGTGCATACATCAGAAGATTTGTCCTGTCTTGTAAATGCCCCTGAACATGATTTGTTAATAACCTTGCTAGAATCAGCGACATCTAAGTCTGATCCTGCATTCTTTAGTGAGAATCCAGTAACTGAAGTCTGGTCATGATGAATTTTTTTTTTTTTTTTTTTTTTGCCCAGTCCTGGTTTTGATCCTATCTTGACTGACTCTGGGGTTCGCAGTTCCTTGACATGCCCAGAGGTTTCTCTTGTGCCAGTGTGCCCAGATGTGCTCTGTGTGCCAGAATGCCCAAGGGTGTCTAATGTGTTGGCGTGCTCAGATGCTTCCCTAGTGGAGACATGTTCTGATATTGCTAGTTTGCCTGCATGCCCAGAGATGGTTCTGGTCCCTGAAAGCCCTGATCTTGATGTTTGTCCTTGTAACCCTGACTCTGGAATTGCCCTAGGTTCCATAGGGGTTCTTGATAGTTCTCCATGTGAGCCTAAGGGGCGTTCTAACCTTTTGGGATCTCTATGGAACTTCAAGGTGTTTGTAAACAATAGCGGAGCCGCCGCCGCGCAGGGTAGCGTGGCGGCGGCCTCCGCATCCCAGCCGGCTGTTTCCGTTCGGCTCACGGAGCCGCTGGCACAGAGCAGGGCGGGCACCGCCACGGCAGACAGGATGGCGGCAGGTCCCGCTGCTCAGCCGGCGGGGGGAAGATGGATGCGGACACCGCCGCCGCCACTAGCAACACGGCGGCGGGTCCCGCAATGCGGCTGGTGGATTTTGGGGCGCACGTGGACTCGGGGCCTGGCCTCTCAGATGCACTGAGGCAGAGGGTCACACGCGCAAGGAGGCATGACTCTTACCTCCTACGTAGGAGGGTCAGCTGACTCTTCTGTCAGCTGACATCAAGAGGGTTCCTGATTGGTTGGGCTTCTGGGCAGATTAGCTGAGGGACTCTCAGCATATAAGGAGCTGGGCTTCAGTTGCTCCTTGTCTGCTGTCGTGAATACACTGTTGTGTTAGCGCTCAGACCTTAGCTCAGTGCCCTGGTGTTGATACTAAGGATTTCACACCTTAGTTAGGATTGTATTTTATATTGTATCTGTGTTTTGACTCCGGCTATCCTTGACTACTCTTTCTCTCTACGCTATTGTACCTCTGCCTATCTGATTCTTGTTGCCGACCTCTGCCTGATTACCGATTACTCTTCTGCCTTCCGTTCCTTCCGTTCCTGTACTGCTGCCGCCATCTCTGTTGCCGAACCCTTGCCTGTCTGACCTTTCTCCCTTCAGTGGAACGTCTCCCACTGGAGGGTTATCTCTGAGGCTTGCCTCTCCGAGACGCCTGCCCCAAGCAGACTATTACTGCTAGGGGTCGAGATTCCTCACTCTGCCTGGTTAGAGGATCTCACTGTTAGGAATATGGTCATGCCATTTCCTGCCTGCTGGTGGCAGCATCGTGTTGAACTCTGATGAACTTCCTTTATTCCACCAGCAGGTGGCTCTAGAGACTTTGCAGGACCTGAACTTTCCTTGTTCCACCACTGGGTGGCTCTATGCTGGCTGGAGACAGCTCTGCCACTGCAAGGGTTGCTCTCTATGGACTTTGCTTGTCGATCATGCTGCAGGTGTGTCCTCCTTAAGAGCCCTGCAAGGAGCAACCTTTGCCAGAACTTTGTGCTCGCTAGCTGGAGTATCTGGACAACCCTGGTTCTCTGGTATTCTGTATTTCTGTATCTGTTATCCTGTTACTGAACCTTGATTCTGTCTGACCTCATTTACTGCCTGCTCCTTTTGTACCGTGATTGCTAGATTGTTGCCGACTTATGCTATGTTCTGACTGTGTTTTTGTGCCTGCCTCCTTGTACTGCAATTGGTGTATATATTGTATATATTTGTCCTGTGTATATGTGTGTGTGTGTGTGTGTGTGTGTGTGTGTGTGTGTGTGTGTGTGTATATATGTATCTATATCTATCCATCCTGTATATATTTAGGTAGATAGATAGATAGAGTTTTGGAGGTTTGAACCTTGCTTTGGTTGTATGGTGTGTATGCATGTGGTGGTTGTGTTCTTGTATATAGTTGCCACCATATTCTCTGACTGCTGTAAATAGTTGTTATGCATGCTGCTGCATTGAAATTGCATAATACTGTATGCGCGTTTGTAAATAAACCTTCCTGTATAGTATATTCCTTTCTCAGTGTCTGTGTTGCTGCAAACTGCGATCAATCCCAGTTTCTCCGATCACGGCTCGTAACACTCACTCACGGGGTTCCCATTCAGAGGTAACCACATCTCTGAGGAATTGCCGTGAGGTGGATATTTCCACACTTTTGTGATATTACTGTATTTATTGTGTTTCTTTGCTGGGCGTCCAGAGGTTAGCGATATATCCGTATTATCGGTGATTCTGCAGATCGCCAATAATCAGATTCTCTCTGGGTGCTGACACCGATTATTACAGAACAGCAGACCACTAGTATGGAAGCACTATGCAGACTCTAACCACCTCACTTAATAACCTCATTGAGGTGGTTAATTCGCAACAGACTCAGATCAACCAATTGGCTGGGTCTGTACGGGTCTTGCAGACGACTGTAGCCACAGTGCAATCCCCTCCGGTCACAGATCTCCGTATGCCAGTGCCTGAAAAGTTTTCAGGGCAAAGATCTGACTTCCAGAACTTCCGCAACCGGGTTTTATCTTATTTCGAGTTACGGCCTACTCAGTCAGGTTCCGAGCAGCAAAGGGTAACCTTTATTAAGACCTTATTGTCCGGGGACTCACAAACCTGGGCATATGGTCTTTCACCCGAGGATACGGCACTGACGACAGTTGATGAATTTTTCAAAGCAATGGCCATAATTTATGATGATCCAGATGCTTCAATCACTGCCGAGAGGAAGCTCAAGACTCTCAGGCAGGGTCGAGACACGGTCGAGGTTTATGCGGCCGAGTTCCGAAAGTGGGCTGTGTCGTCCAGGTGGGAGTCTTACGCCCTATTAGACTGTTTTCTGTCAGGCCTATCAGACGCAGTCTCTGAACTAATGTTAGGGCGCCCTGAACCAAAGTCCGTCGATGATGCCATTTCCTTGGCAATTCGGGCGGACCGCAGGTTACGCTATCAGCGTCAGTCGAGGGGCAAGAATGCAGTGAGAACTCTCTTTTGCATCCTCGTCACCAACCCCTCCCACTGATGAGCCGATGCAAATCGGACATTCTCGGTTGACTCGGGCCGAGAAAGAGCGCAGAAGGGCTGAAAGACTTTGTCTATATTGCACAGAGGAAGGAAGGTCATATTGCTCAAAATTGCCCCAAGAAATCGGGAAACGCTGCTGTCTAGGTGTAGTTAGAGGTAATACCCTAGACGCACAGAGCTTACCTCTCAATCAGAATAATCGGTTACTTCTCCCGTGTTCCATTTCTTGGGGGAATTTGACTGTTTGCACTGAGGCTTCCATAGATTCTGGGTCTGCGGCTAATTTTATAGACTACGAGTTTGTAAAGGGGCTGGGTGTTCCTGTACAACGTTTAGACAGATAAGTAGTCGTTACCGCAGTGGATGATTCTCCTTTACAGTGCAGACAACCTCTTTCTCAGACACCCATGTTATCATGCACGATTGGGGTTTTACACAAAGAGAGTTCACAGTTTCTTGTTTTGCGCATGGCAACCTCCACCGTAATCCTCGGTATGCCCTGGTTACAGCTTCACTCCCCACAGATAGACTGGGCATCAGGTCAGCTACTCAGTTGGTCACCTTACTGCCACAATCATTGTTTGGGGAAAATTGCCTGTTGTGCTGCCAAGATAGAGGTTAAAGGGGTACCAGTGCAGTACGCTGAGTTTACGGATGTGTTCTGTCCCAGGTCAGCCGATAAACTCCCACCACATCGGAGTTTTGACTGCCCTATTGATTTAAGATCTGGTTGTATGCCCCCCAGAGGTCATCTCTATAATTTGTCAGGACCAGAAAAGCTGGCAATGCCGGGAATACATTAAGGACAACCTGGCAAAAGAATTCATCCGTCCTTCCCAGTCACTGGCCGGGGCAGGTTTTTTCTTCGTCCAAAAAAAAAAAAGATGGTGGTCTTAGACCTTGCATTGACTACCGAGGTCTAAACAAGATCACCATCAAGAATCACTATCCGTTGCCTTTAATTGACAATCTCTTTGCCCAGATCACCAACGCCAGTATTTTTTCAAAATTAGACTTACGTGGGGCATACAACCTGGTGCGCATCAGGGATGGTGACGAGTGGAAGACGGCCTTCAATACGCCCGATGGGCATTACGAGTACCTCGTTATGCCCTTTGGGTTATGTAATGCCCCAGCCGTCTTCCAGGAGTTAATAAACGAGGTATTCAGGGAGGTATTGGGGAGATTTGTCTTGGTTTTACCTTGACGATATACTGATCTTCTCTCCAAACCTTCAAGAGCATCGTAAACCTGTTAAGTATGTCTTGAAGAAGTTGAGACAGAATTCACTGTATGCAAAACTAGAGCAGTGCCTTTTTGAGGTCACTCAGATTCCTTTTCTGGGGTATATTATTTCTACTTCGGGTCTCTCTATGGATCCAGAAAAGGTTACGGCGGTCTTAGAGTGGCCGCAACCAGTAGGTTTGAAGGCACTTCAAAGGTTCCTTGGTTTTGCTCACTACTACCGGAGATTTATCAAGGGATTCTCTTTGGCAGTAGCACCTCTGACTGGTCTTACCAAAAAAGGGGCTGACCCATACCATTGGTCACCGGAGGCTCAGTCAGCCTTCGACATCCTAAAGAAATTGTTTTGCTCTGCACCTATATTAAGACATGTCGATGTCACCCTTCCCTTCATAGTGGAGGTGGATGCCTCGGAAGTTGGGGTGGGGGCTGTCCTGTCTCAACGTTCTGGTTTACAGGGCAAGACCCATCCCTGTGCCTACTTCTCACGTAGATTTTCCCCTGCTGAAAGAAACTACGATGTGGGTAACAGGGAGCTCCTCGCCATCAAGTTGGCCTTTCAGGAGTGGCGTCATTGGTTGGAGGGGGCAGAGCATACTATTGTTGTGTATACAGACCATAAGAACTTGGAGTACATTGAGGGAGCAAAGAGACTTACCCACAGACAGGCCCGTTGGTCCTTGTTCTTTTCTCGCTTCAGATTCATGATCACGTACACTCCAGGTTCTAAAAACGTCAAGGCAGATGCTGTTTCGAGATGTTTCGAGCCTGAGACTACTCAGTCGACATCGTCATAGGGTATCCTACCCTCCAAGGTGGTCTTAGCTGCTGTGGACACCTAGGAGGGTTGGGCAGCTACTCTAGCTACTTACCAGTTAGATACCCCGGAAGGGGTTCTGTAACGATTGGTGTCAACACGCAGAGAGAATCTGATTATTGGTGATATGCAGATTCACCAGTAATGCAGATATACACCAGATTATGAATGATCTGCAGAATCACTAATAATCCAGGTATGTCTAACCTCTGGACACCTGAGGTATGAGTGTACGGTGTAACAGTAGCACTTTGAGAGAGAACCGCCAGAGGAACTGGAGGCAGGAAGAAGGGAGTTAACCCAAGACTGTGGGTGAATCCCTTAGGCCAAATGCTCCCTAGGAGAGGGACCTAGGCCTGGTTGCAGGAAGCCCTGCTGTTAATAAGAACAGATTCGCCCTTACTGGATGTGAGATCCTAGCTCTCTACACCCTAGTGGCGGGCTAAGGAAATACAGGTACACAGTGCTAGTCTTGGGTGTGAGGACCGTAGTCACGACACCCTGGAACTAGTCTATCTCATAACATAGAAACAGTAGCCTAGACTTGGGTGTGAGGTCCGTAGTCACAACACCCCAGAACTAGTCTATTACACAACATAGCATTGACACAGTTTCCTAAGCTTGGGTGTGAGGTCCATAGTCACAACACCCTGGAACTAGTCTATAGCATAACATAGCATTGAGACAGTTTCCTAAGCTTGGGTGTGAGGTCCGTAGTCACGACACCCTGGAACTAGTCTATAGCATAACATAACATAGCATAACATGAGAAGGTAATCTAGCTCAGTGTGAATTCCCAGGACCTTCCTGGTTCAAACACACTGTTGGATCTGACTGAGGTCTGTGTGCTAACACATGAAGCATTTGCAACGGCAGACGATGTGAGACTGAGGGACGAGTGGTTATATAGTGCAGCGCTGGCCAGCGCCGCCCAGTCCCTTCCAGCCAATCCGCATACATCCTTGGATCAGCTGACCAAGGGAGTCAGTTGATCCCTCTCTGCTTCCCATAAAGCTTCTGTCTTGCCGCGCGCATGTATTCCTCAGCCTATGTGCACAGGAAGGCTGTACCGGATCAGACACATGTCGCCGCGCGTAAACCGCCGGACTGGACGCGGAAACAGCCGTCAGAGCACGCGGCGGCCATTCAACAACAACAACAACAAATAACATTTGTAAAGCGCTTTTCTCCCGTGGGACTCAAAGCGCATAAGCATGGCTCAGACCATCGTGGTACAGAGGAAGAAATTTTATAAGTCTGGAAATGCCAGGCTAAACAGGTAGCCTTTCAGTTTGGATTTGAATAGCTCCAGGGATAGTGCTGTCTTTACTGGGTGTGGTAGGGAGTTCCAGAGAGTAGGGGCAGCATGGCAGAAGGCTCTATCTCCAGATTTTTTGCGGTGCACTCTGGGAGTGACCAAGTTTACAGAACTTGCTGATCTGAGGTTGTGAGAGGTGTGCTGCAGCTTTAGCAAGTCCTTCATGTATCCAGGGCCCAGACTGTGCAGGGATTTGAATGTCAGCAGTCCAATCTTGAAGAGTATTCTCCATTCTACTGGTAGCCAGTGCAGTGAGCGAAGGATCGGTGTAATGTGACAGTGGCGAGGCTGGTTTGTTAGCAATCTGGCAGCAGAATTCTGCACTAATTGCAGGCGACGCAGGTCCTTTTTGGGGAGGCCAACATAAAGGGCATTGCAGTAGTCCAGTCGTGATGTGATGAAGGCGTGGACTAGGGTTGGAAGATCCTCTGGGGGAATCAGATGTTTAATCTTTGCAATGTTCTTCAGATGAAAGGAGGATTTAACTACAGATGAAATTTGGTTTCTGAAACTCGATTCCCCATCGAGTAGTACGCCAAGGCTGCGCACAAGGTTGGAGCTGTTTATGTCTGAATTCCCAATCCTTCTTGGTGTTGCTTTAGGATAGAGCTGTTTTGATGGCGGGCACTGGCCTTGGACAAACAGGACCTCAGTTTTGTCAGCATTCAGTTTCAACCAGTTATCATTCATCCATGCCTGTAGCTCAGCTAAGCAAGAGTTTATTTTTGGGGTAGGGTCTGTTCCACCAGGTTTGAAGGACAGGTATAGCTGTGTGTCATCGGCGTAGCAGTGGTACGTCAGGCCATGTCGTTGGATAAGTGTGCCGAGTGGCAACATGTAGATTGCAAACAGCAGAGGGGATAGGATTGATCCTTGTGGCACTCCGAATTGTAGAGGTGCAGGTTTGGACATTATAGGTCCTAGGGATACTCTCTGTGTTCTGTCAGTCAGGAATGATCTGAACCACTGGAGGACTGATCCACTGATGCCACAGTACTCCTGCAGTCTGTTAAGCAGGATTTCATGGTCAACTGTATCAAAAGCCGCTGAGAGATCCAACAGGATTAGGATGGAGCATTCCCCTCTGTCCCTTGCCATGAGCAGATCGTTGCAGACTTGGATGAGGGCTGTTTCACACAGCTGTGGTGTTTCTTAAAGCCAGATTGTAGAGGGTCCAGGATGTTGTTTACTGACAGCCTGGTTTCAAGTTGCAGATAGACAGCCTTTTCAATAACTTTACCTAAGAAGGGGAGGTTGGAGACAGGTCTGTAGCTGCTCATAGCCTCTGGATCCATGGAAGGTTTTTTAAGAAGGGGCTTGATGATTCCTTCTTTTAGAGAGGTAGGAAACCTCCCTGCTTGCAGAGAGCAATTTACTATTTTGTGAAATGCTGGACCAAGCAGGTCAGGGCATTTCAGCATATGTTTAGTTGGTCCAGGGTCCAGGTCGCAGGTTGTCTGGCGGAGGCGACGGAGGATGTCTGAGATCTCTTCCTCACTAATACTTTCGAAATCAGTCCAGGGTGTTAGGTTGTTTTTGCAGCTATTTCCAGGAGTTGCATGAGTCTTGGGTGCTGTGGATTGAATGAGAGACCGAATAGAGGATACTTTGTCAGCAAAGTAGCAAGCAAATTTCTCACATAGCTCCTTTGAGGGAGTTATAGTAGGTTTTAGACAGGATGGATTACATAGTCTATCAACTGTGCGGAATAGTTGGGCTGGCCTGTTGGCGGCCTTTGCGATCTCCTGTGATAATAGAAGGATTTTTTCTTGGTGATCGCATTTTGGTAGTTTTCCAGGTGAGAGACAAGGGTGTGTTTATCTTTTGAATTCTGGGATTTTCGCCACTTCCTTTCTAGTCTGCGCACTTCTTTCTTCATGTCCTTTAGTGAGCTGTCAAACCACCGTGCATGGTGAAGTGGTGTAGACCGTTTAATGCGAACTGGAGCAAGGGCGTCATAGGCAGATGACATTGCGTGGTTGTACATCAGGGCCATGGAGTCTGGGTCTGCGCAATGATTGGTTAATGCGTCGAAGTTGAGGGTATTCTGAACGTGCTGGGGTGAGACATCTTTCAGTGAACGGTATTTTATGAGTTCTTTCCCTCTGTGTTTTATCGCTGGTGCTGTCAGAGAGAAGTGGATGGTGTGGTGGTCTGACCATACCACTGGGTTTATATCCATGTGTGATATTAAAAGACCGGAATGAAATATAAGATCCAGGGTGTGCCCTTTCTTGTGGGTGGGGAGGTTGACAGCCTGAGAGAGACCCAGTTCATTCATTATGAGAAGTAGTTCACTTCCTAGGTGGGAGTCGTGATCATCCACCCATGCATTGAAGTCTCCCAGGATGATCCATCTAGGGTGTTCCACTGTTAGGCAGGATAAGAGTTCAGATATTTCCTTAAGAAAGGCTGGACCATTTTTTGGGGGGCGGTATATGAGCAATATGTTGATGTTTACTTCTGCTGACAGTTGGGCTGCAATACATTCAAAGGTTTCAGTGGGGCCTATGGGCAGGGGCCTTATGTTCAAAGAGGATCTGAAGCATATGGCAACCCCCCCACCCTTGCGGACTTGTCTCTCACAGTGCAAAACTGAATAATTGGTCGGCACGGTTGCTTCAAGAGTTGGGCCTGCATGCTTCCCAAGCCAGGTCTCTGTCAAAAAGGTCAAATCAGAGAGCTCTATTAGGTCATGTATAGTTGCAGTCTTATTATTTATCGATCTGGCGTTGCAGAGTGTGGCTGTGATTGAGCTTTGCTGGGGATGTTTTTTAGGCTTCACTGTCAAACTTGTTATCCTTTGCCTGGTGTTGCTTCCCTGGTGTTTATTTTTGGATCCACTACCTCTCCGCCCCCTTCTATTTTTCCTGAGTATCCCAAAGGATTTTAAAAGGAGAGCTAGTGAGGTGTTAATTTGTAATTGATTCTTTGTAGGGCAGGCAGAGAAAAGGTCCTTTGATGAGTATTTGTATGTTGACATTAGAGACAATAGACTTGTTCTGATAGCTTGTACTTCTGGAGTCCTGCTAATCTAGGCCCTAATTTGGGTCACAGTTGTTTCAATGCCAGATGCCGCGTAGACACCCAGACCAAATCTCCTGGTGAAAAGTCCCATTCAGCAGTGCGACTCTTGTCGGCCTGCTTTTTCTGAGACTTGAAAGCCATTCCACAGTAAACCCCCCCCCCCCCCCCCCCCGAGGAGTGGACCCTGGACACTTCCCACCAGGCTTCCCAGGATGTAAGTCATGGAACTCTTTCCTCAAATCATCTGCGTGCATGCGGCACTCTGGTACCCAAGTTCTATCCTCCCACACCATAACCTTTCCAGTGTACCAAATATTGCACAGAATTTTGCAGCAGCCGGGAGTCCAGAATCTTCTCAACCTCATACTCAGGTTGATCATCAATCAATACGGGAGGGGGGGGGGGAGTGGAATCCACCTGTACTGCCAGCTTGAGCAATGACACGTGGAATGATCTTACACCACGCATACTGGTAGGAAGATCAACGGCATAGGTGACAGCATGAATTCTCTTGGTGGCTGGAAACGGCCCCACTAATCTAGGCCCTAATTTGGGTCACAGTTGTTTCAATGCCAGATGCCGCGTAGACACCCAGACCAAATCTCCTGGTGAAAAGTCCCATTCAGCAGTGCATCTCTTGTCGGCCTGCTTTTTCTGAGACTTGAAAGCCTTTCCCAAATTTGTTTTCACCAGAGCCCAAATTTGTTTCAATGCCAGCTGCCAATCCTCCAATGCTGGGAAAGAGTAGATGCCACTGGCAAAGGAGCAAACTTAGGGGACCTCCCCGACACTACCTGAAAAGGGGAAAACCCAGAGGAAGAACTTTTCAGGTTATTTTGCGCAAACTCCGCGAAAGGTAAACATTTTACCCAGTCAGTTTGTGCATCAGCCACGTAGCATCTGAGAAACTGTTCCATGGATTGGTTGATTCTCTCAGTCTGGCATTTGTCTGTGGGTGGTAACCTGATGAAAATGAAAGATCCATGCCCATAGAATGACAAAATGCCCTCCAGAACTTAGATACGAATTGGACTCCCCTGTCTGACACTACATTTTCCGGAATGCCATGCAGCCGGAAAATGTGCAGGATGAAGAGGTTAGCCAGCTCTTGAGCGGAGGGGAGTCCCTTTAGAGAGATTAAATGGGCCATCTTGCTGAATCTGTCTACCACCACCCAGATGACAGTCATGCCTTCAGATCTGGGGAGTTCACCCACAAAATCCATGGATAGGTGAGTCCACGGTTCACTTGGAACCGGCAGAGGCTGCAAGGTTCCCACCGGAGCCTGTCGGGAAGGTTTGCTCCTAGCACACACAGCACACTCTCTCACAAACTCCTTACAGTCTGTGGCCAATGATGGCCACCACGCACACCTGGCAAGGAGATCCTGTGTCCTGGTGGCCCCTGGATGACCAGCATCCTTATGGGAGTGAAACCGTTGTAAGAGCTGTAAGCGGAAGGGCAGGGGCACAAACAACACTCCCTCGGGCTTTCCTTCTGGGACATCCTGCTGATATGGGGCCAGGGTGGCAGCCTAATCCCTCCAGGTTTCTGTGGCTGCCAAAACCACCTTCCAAGGCAGAATAGTCTTGGGTGCCGAAGGCTGTGTCGTATCGGGTTCAAAACACCTGGACAAGGCATCAGCCTTAACGTTTTTACTACCAGGAGTATACGTTATTACAAAAGTGAATCTGGAAAAGAACAGTGACCACCGGGCCTGTCAGGAAATGAGTCTCTTAGCGTTCTCAATGTACTCCAAGTTTTTATGATCTGTGTAAACTGTAATAACATGTTCTGCTCCCTCTAACCAATGTCGCCATTCCTCAAAGGCTAACTTGATGGCCAGGAGTTCTCGGTTGCCTATATCGTAGTTTCTCTCCACTGGGGAAAACCTACGGGAGAAGTAGGCACATGGATGAAGCTTACCCTGCAAACCGAAACGCTGAGACAGCACAGCCCCCACCCCCACCTCGAGGCATCAACCTCTATTATGAACGGGAAGGTGACATCGACGTCTCAGAATAGGAGCAGAACAGAACAGTTTCTTTAGGGTGCCAAAAGCCGTGAGAGCTTCCTCGGACCAGTGGTAAGTATCAGCCCCTTTCTTAGTGAGACTACTGAGGGGCGCAACCACTGTAGAGTACCCCTTAATAAATCTCCTGTAGTAATTCGCAAAATCCAGGAATCTCTGGAGGGCCTTCAGACCTACAGGCTGTGGCCAGTCCAGTACAGCAGAGACTTTCCCAGGGTCCATAGAGAGGCCCGAGGTAGATATTACATACCCCAAAAAAGCAACAGAGGTTACCTCAAAAATGCACTTTTCCAGTTTGGCGTACAATTGATTCTGTCTTAGTCTTTCCAGCACATACTTGACATGTCTCCGATGTTCGGCAAGAGTGGCTGAAAAGACTAGTATATCATCAAGATATACTAATGCAAATTTACCCAAAATTGGTCTGAAAAACCTTGTTAATTAGTTCCTGAAAGACGGCCGGGGCGTTGCACAACCCGAAGGGCATCACTAAGTACTTGTAATGCCCATCGGGTGTATTAAAGGCAGTCTTCCACTCGTCACCGTCCCTAATACGCACCAGGTTGTATGCACCCCTTAAGTCCAATTTCGAGAAAATTTTAGCGTTGGTGATCTGGGAGAATAAATCGTCAATCAGAGGTAGTGGGTAACGATTTTTCACAGTGATCTTATTTAGACCCCGATAGTCTATGCAGGGACGGAGGCCTCCATCTTTTTTCTTAACAAAAAAGAACCCAGCGCCCGCAGGTGACCGGGAGGGGCGGATAAAACCCTTAGCTAAATTTTCTTTGATGTACCCCTGCATTGCCAACTTCTCTGGCCCGGATATGTTATAATGGTGACCCCTTGGAGGCATTCAACCAGATCTTAAATCAATCGGACAATCAAAGGGACGGTGAGGGGGTAGTCTGTCTGCTGATTTAGGACAAAAGACATCAGCAAAATCTTTATACTGCTCTGGCAATCCTTCCACCTGGATTCTGGTGTTACCCATGGTTACCTTCGCCAAACAATGATGATAACAGCGGGAAGACCAGCTCGTTAGCTGACCAGAGGCCCAATCAATCTGAGGGGCGTGAAGTCGCAACCATGGTAGACCAAGGATGATGGTGGAAGTTGCCATTCGTAACACAAAAAACTGCAGACTCTCTCTATGTAAAACCCCTATGGTGACCCCCAACTCCGGAGTCTGAGACTATCTGAGTATTTACTCTGCAGAGGAGAGTCATCCACCGCAGTAACTAACACTTTATGACTCAATGGGACAATAGGAATTCCCAGTTTTTTAGCAAAATCATAGTCAATAAAATTGGCAGCCAAGCCAGAGTCGAGAAAGGCCTCAGTAGAAACTGTCTGGTCTTCCCATGAAATGGTGCATGCATCGATCGTCTTTGAGAGGTAAATTCTGTGCGCTTAGGGTGTTACCTCTGACCACTCCTAAGCGACAGCGTTTCCCGACTTCTTGGGACAGCTCTGTGCTTTATGACCCTCCTCTGCACAGTACAAGCAGAGTTGGTCAGTCTTTCTACGAGTCTGCTCGACCCGGGACAATTTTGAATGTCCAATCTGCATGGGTTCAGGGGGAGGTGAGGTAGGTGGCGAGGAAGCATTAGAAACATATCTCACACTACTCCTGCCCCGACTTTGTCTCTGATACCGTAGGCGACGGTCCACTCTGATCGCTAGTGATATGGCTTCATCAATGGTTTTAGGTTCAGGATATCCTAACATCAGATTAGACACTGCATCTGATAATCCTGATAAGAAACAATCCAATAATGCAAATGAGCCCCATCTAGCTGACACTGCCCACTTCCTGAACTCCGCTGCATAAGTCTCTACCAAATCCTTGCCTTGCCGCAACATCTTGAGCTTCCGCTCAGCAGTCGAGGCAGAGTCCGGATCATCGTAAATTATAGCCATAGCTTTGAAAAAATCCTCCACAGAGGTCAGGGCCCCATCACCTGGCTGAAGGCCATATGCCCAGGTCTGGGAATCCCCAGTCAACAGTGTCTTAATGAAGATAATTCTCTAGGCCACAGTACCTGAAGCATTAGGTCTCAACTCAAAGTAAGATAACACTCGATTTTTAAAGTTTCGAAAGTCAGATCTATGACCAGAAAACTTCTCGGGCACAGGCATACGTAAGTCTGTAACAAGAGATGATCGCACTGTGTTAAGTCGTCTGAAGGGCTTGTATAGACCCAGACAAAGCATTAATCTGGGTCTGATGACTAGCCAGCACGCTGATGCAATTCTCCACCGAGGTGGTGAGTGCAAACAGACGACTGTCAAGTGCGTCCATATTGTTTTGGTCCGCCGTTCTGTAACGATTGGTGTCAACACGCAGAAAGAATCTGATTATTGGTGATCTGCAGCAGAGCCGGGACAAGGTCCTCCAGCACCCAAGGCTGAGACACCAAAGAACGCCCCTCCATATCTCCACCCCAGCCGTCACACACTGATTGCTATTAGACTAAGAGGCACCCCAGGGCCCCCAACACCTTAATCTCTAGTTATCTGGCTTGTAGTCACTTCCATGTATCTCCTTTTCTTATTTCTTTCTGCTTCAAACACAATTAGGAATGACAGCTGAATGAATTGTGCACCCCCTCCTACACTGTGCCCTGAGGCTGGAGCCTCTCCAGCCTATGCCTCGGCCCGGCCCTGATCTGCAGATTCACCAGTAATTCAGATATACACCAGATTATGAATGATCTGCAGAATCACTAATAATCCAGGTATGTCTAACCTCTGGACACCTGAGGTATGAGTGTACGGTGTAACAGTAGCACTTTGAGCGAGAACCGCCAGAGGAACTGGAGGCAGGAAGAAGGGAGTTAACCCAAGACTGTGGGTGAATCCCTTAGGCCAAAGGCTCCCTAGGAGAGGGGCCTAGGCCTGGTTGCAGGAAGCCCTGCTGCTAATAAGAACAGATTCGCCCTTACTGGATGTGAGATCCCAGCTCTCTACACCCTAGTGGCGGGCTAAGGAAATACAGGTACACAGTGCTAGTCTTGGGTGTGAGGTCTGTAGTCACGACACCCTGGAACTAGTCTATCTCATAACATAGAAACAGTAGCCTAGACTTGGGTGTGAGGTCCGTAGTCACAACACCCCGGAACTAGTCTATAGCATAACATAGCATTGAGACAGTTTCCTAAGCTTGGGTGTGAGGTCCATAGTCACAACACCCTGGAACTAGTCTATAGCATAACATAACATAGCATAACATGAGAAGGTAATCTAGCTCAGTGTGAATTTCCAGGACCTTCCTGGTTCAAACACACTGTTGGATCTGACTGAGGTCTGTGTGCAAACACATGAAGCATTTGCAACGGCAGACGATGTGAGAATGAGGGACGAGTGGTTATATAGTGCAGCGCTGGCCAGCGCCGCCCAGTCCCTTCCAGCCAATCCGCATACATCCTTGGATCAGCTGACCAAGGGAGTCAGTTGATCCCTCTCTGCTTCCCATAAAGCTTCTGTCTTGCCGCGCGTGTGTATTCCTCAGCCTATGTGCACAGGAAGGCTGTACCAGATCAGACACATGTCGCCGCGTGTAAACCGCCGGACTGGACGTGGAAACAGCCGCCACACCGTCAGAGCATGCGGCGGCCATTCCACAATCCTTCACAGGTTCTATTCGTGCCACTTCCTTTCCGATTACAGATCATGCAGTTATTCCATACCCATAAGAACGCAGGTCACCCTGGGGTCGCTCGCACTCTAGATCTGATCACTAGGTGTGTGTGGTGGCCTTCACTGGCCTCAGATTGTAAGGAATTTGTGAGGGAGTGTGTTGTCTGCGCCAGGAGTAAGCCTTCCCGCCTGGCTCCGGTGGGCACCCTACAATCTCTGCCAGTGCCAAATGAACTGTGGACCCATCTTTCCATGGACTTCATTGGCGAGCTCCCCAGGTCCGAGGGTATGACAGTCATCTGGGTAATCGTAGACAGATTCAGTAAAATGGCACACTTTGTTCCACTTAAAGGATTTCCCTCAGCCCAGGAATTGGCCGACCTCTTCATACAACATATCTTCCGGTTACATGGTATCCCGGACGATGTCGTTTCAGATAGGAGTCCAATTTGTATCAAAATTCTGGAGGGCCTTTTGCCATACGTTGGGGATGAACCTGTCTTTTTCATCAGGGTATCACCCACAAACCAATGGGCAGACCGAGAGGGTTAATCAAGCTCTGGAGCAGTTCCTGAGATGCTATGTACAGGATGCACAGACAGATTGGGTTAGGTTTTTACCCTTCGCGGAGTTTGCACACAACAAACTGAAAAGTGCATCAACAGGGTTGTCCCCTTTTCAGGTTGTGTCAGGAAAATCCCCAAAGTTTTCCCCATTTCCGGTGTGTTCCTCGCCCTTTCCGGCCCTGGAGGATTGGCAGAGGACTTTAAGGGAACTTTGGGGACAAGTGAAGAAGAATTTGGGAGTGGCCTTTCAGAGACAAAAAAGACAGGCACTTTACTCCAGGAGACAAGGTGTGGGTGTCAACCAGACATTTGGCACTCAGACAACCGTCCACCAAATTGGGTCCCAGGTTCATAGGGCCTTATCCGGTGGTCAAGAGGATCAATGATGTCTCTTATGTTATTGATCTTCCAGTCAGCATGAGATGTGGCAGATCATTCCACGTCTCGCTACTGAAGCCGGCAGTGTATGTGGATTCCTCTCTCTTAACCCTCCCGTGGTAATAGATGGTCAGACGGAGTATGAAGTTGAAAAGATCTTGGATTCTCGCCTGGTGCAGAATTCAGTGCAGTATCTGGTCCATTGGAAAGGGTACGGTGTGGAGGAAAGGTCCTGGGTTCCAGAGGATCGCATGCATGCTGAGAGATTGAGAAAGAAATTTCATCAATTACATCTTGAGAAACCGTGTAGGAAGTGTCCGGAGTCCACTCCTCAAAGGGGAGGTACTGTAAACAATAGCGGAGGGCAGCTTGGCGGCGGCCTCCGCATCCCAGCCGGCGGTTTCCATCCGGCTCACGGAGCCGCCGGCACAGAGCAGGGCGGGCGCCGCCGCGGCAGACAGGATGGCGGCGGGTCCCGCTGCTCGCCCGGCGGAGTTGTGGGGGCAGATGGATGCGGACACCGCCGCTGCCACTAGCAACACGGCGGCGGGTCTCGCAATGCGGCTGGGGGCGCGTGGACTCGGGGCCTGGCCTCTCAGATGCACTGAGGCAGAGGGTCGCGCGCGCAAGGAGGCAGGACTCTTACCTCCTACGTAGGAGGGTCAGCTGACTCTCCTGTCAGCTGACATCAAGAGGGTTCCTGATTGGTTGGGCTTCTGGGCAGATTAGCTGAGGGACTCTCAGCAAATAAGGAGCTGGGCTTCAGTTGTTCCTTGTCTGCTGTCGTGAATACACTGTTGTGTTAGCGCTCAGACCTTAGCTCAGTGCCCTGGTGTTGATACTAAGGATTTCACACCTTAGTTAGGATTGCATTTTATATTGTATCTGTGTTTTGACTCCGACTATCCTTGACTACTCTTTCTCTCTACACTATTGTACCTCTGCCTATCTGATTCTTGTTGCCGACCTCTGCCTGATTACCGATTACTCTTCTGCCTTCCGTTCCTGTACTGCTGCCGCCATCTCTGTTGCTGAACCCTTGCCTGTCTGACCTTTCTCCCTTCAGTGGAACGTCTCCCACTGGAGGGTTATCTCTGAGGCTTGCCTCTCAGACGCCTGCCCAAAGCAGGCGATTACTGCTAGGGGTCGAGATTCCTCACTCTGCCTAGTTAGAGGATCTCACTCACGGAGTTCCCATTCAGAGGTAACCACACCTCTGAGGAATTGTCGTGAGGTGAATATTTCCACACTTTTGTGATATTACTGTATTTATTGTGTTTCTTTGCTGGGCGTCCAGAGGTTAGCAATATATCCGTATTATCAGTGATTCTGCAGATCGCCAATAATCCGATTCTCTCTGGGTGCTGACACCGATCATTACAGTGTTCTGGGAGATCTCTGAGGAAACTTGTCCTGGCACCTTGGACTGGTTCAACAGTGGGTATTGTGTTGGTAAGGACAGTTCCGGTGGGCATTGCAAAGGGTTTGGCATTTTTGGACAGTCCCTGGAAGGCGATGGGTAAAGCTCAGAGTTTTGGTTTTTTTTTTCCTGGAAATCACGATTCTAATGGGTATTACACTGAGGCTTGTAGTACTGATGGGCATGGTTCTGTAGGTTCTGGTCTTGATGGGTTCAGTCTTGTAGTGACTGATTCTGGAATTTGGTCTTGTCGGGCTGTCCCGGCCATCATGAATTATCAGTCAGATTGTTTTACTGGGAATGTAAGTTTTGAAAGACGTCTGGAAGCCGCCTTTAAGGGGGGGGGGGGGGGGACTGTTATGATCACTTCTGCAGCATGTACTGCTGGCTGCAGTTTTACTGAAGACAAGCAGTTTTTGATTTCTTTGCGTGCATTTGCTAGCATAGTTTTGCGTGCTCTTACACTGAGCGTTGATTCCATCTGCAGTCGCTCTGAAGTTAATGACAGATGAATATGCTTTTGTGAAAACAAACATTGTCTGTTGCAATGGAGCTGCAATCCCTTTCTTGCAGGCTGCATATCATTGTCTGCCCTTTCCTGCTGTCAGCCTGTGATTGATTACCATTTACCTGTGTGGGAATCTGCATGTCTGCTCCCATTGGATGACCTCAGTATAAAGGACTGCTTCCTGCAGTGTTCCATGGGCTATCATAGTCTCAGATTCAGTCTGTTACTCTGTCCGGCCCCCACCTCGTTCCTAGTTTGTGTGGACTGCGTTGACCCCTGCGAAGGGGTTAGCGAGTCCTCCTAGTTCTGCTCTTGTTATCAGAAGTTGTTACTTTGCTTGTCTTGTGTCATATATCGGTTCATCGCCAATATATACGCATACTAGCACGTTTGTTATTTTCTTTGTATTCGTGTTACGTTAATACATCAGTGTCACTGATATATATACGTACTCGAACTGTTTATATCCTGTGTTCAGTCAGTTAGTTTTCAGCACGTTTTGGTAGGTTGCGCGTATCGTGATCACCCGTGCTTAGCTAGTTCAGTCCTGTTCCTAGTCCTGCTCCAGTTCTTAGTCAGTGTTCCTTGCTTATGTCATATGTCGGTTTATCGCCGATATATACATATGTCAGTCGTTTGTAGTTCATTGATACCTGTAACCGTAATACGCTAGGCAATCATACCTATTGTATATTTGTGTGAATTACGTCTGCCTTCTTTGACTCTATTTCCCGACTATTCTGTCCTGTCCTTGTGAGGCATGCCACCACTGCAATCGCATTGGCTGCCTCATTCCAGTCTGTCTTGTCCTGGACGCTTGCTTTCACTTAAGCAGTGACTAGTTAAGCAAGCGTTCATTCTGTTACCTGTCCTGATCTTCTGAGTTCTGGTCTATGCGCTCAGAGCTACCTTGCGCTGAGCCACTTTAGTGAAAGGATTTTTTGTGGCTCGAAAGTATAGTGGTTAAGGGCTCTGCCTCTGACACAGGAGACCTGGGTTCGAATCTCGGCTCTGTCTGTTCAGTAAGCCAGCACCTATTCAGTAGGAGACTTTGGGCAAGTCTCCCTAAAACTGCTACTCCCTTTAGAACGCGTCCTAGTGGCTGCAGCTCTGGCGCTTTGAGTCCGCCAGGAGAAAAGCGCCATATAAATGTTCTGTGTTTGTTTGTTGTTGTTTGTGGCTGTTCGGATCTACGCCTACTCTGTGCGCCACATCTCCTGTTGGAGTCAGTCCTCTCCTCCACTAAACTGGGGATATCCTGCTTCCTTGTGCTAGCGTGTGTACCTCCTTCATGTCAGAATCTGCATGGTGTGCTGCTGACCGTGGAGGATATACCACCAAGCGTAACACACAGTGTATAGCTGTGTCAGTGCAGTCAATATACAACCCTTAAATACAAAGACAATGAGGAGTAGGGGAAACCTTAAAAGGAACAGGGATGCTTAAATGGTGCTCATAATATATACAGTGCAACCTAACCCTCGACCGGTTTCACCCTATAGCTTCATCAGGAGGTGATCAATAGGTGCAGACAAACATATTTACAATATATATATATACATATCCCCCCACCACTGTACACGGACAGAGTGTCCCCCTGTACACTGTTAGCAGCCCAAGTTAGAGCTGAAAAACTCTTACATAGTTACATAGTTATTTTGGTTGAAAAAAGACATACGTCCATCGAGTTCAACCAGTATAAAGTACAACACCAGCCTGCTCCCTCACATATCCCTGTTGTTCCAGAGGAAGGCGAAAAAACCCTTACAAGGCATGGTCCAATTAGCCCCTAAAGGGAAAAATTCCTTCCCGACTCCAGATGGCAATCAGATAAAATCCCTGGATCAACATCATTAGGCATTACCTAGTAATTGTAGCCATGGATGTCTTTCAACGCAAGGAAAGCATCTAAGCCCCCTTTAAATGCAGGTATAGAGTTTGCCATAACGACTTCCTGTGGCAATGCATTCCACATCTTAATCACTCTAACTGTAAAGAACCCTTTCCTAAATAAATGGTTAAAACGTTTTTCCTCCATGCGCAGATCATGTCCTCTAGTCCTTTGAGAAGGCCTAGGGACAAAAATCTCATCCGCCAAGGTATTCTATTGCCCTCTGATGTATTTATACATGTTAATTAGATCCCCTCTAAGGCGTCTTTTCTCTAGACTAAATAAACCCAGTTTATCTAACTTTTCTCGATAAGTGAGACCTTCCATCCCACGCATCAATTTTGTTGCTCGTCTCTGCACCTGCTCTAAAACTGCAATATCTTTTTTGTAATGTGGTGCCCAGAACTGAATTCCATATTCCAGATGTGGCCTTACTAGAGAGTTAAACAGGGGCAATATTATGCTAGCATCTCGAGTTTTTATTTCCCTTTTAATGCATCCCAAAATTTTGTTAGCTTTAGCTGCAGCTGCTTGGCATTGAGTACAATTATTTAACTTGTTGTCAATGAGTACTCCTAAGTCCTTCTCCAAGTTTGATGTCCCCAACTGTATCCCATTTATTTTGTATGGTGCTAGACCATTAGTACGTCCAAAATGCATGACCTTACATTTGTCAACATTGAATTTCATCTGCCATGTATGTGCCCATATAGCCATCCTATCCAGATCCTGTTGCAATATGACACTATCTTCCTGAGAGTTGATGATTCTGCACAATTTTGTATCATCTGCAAAAATAGCAACATTGCTCACTACTGCATCTACTAGGTCATTAATAAATAAATTGAAGAGCACTGGACCCAGAACAGACCCCTGTGGGACCCCACTGCTAACAATCTCCCATTTTGAGTACGATCCATTGACCACAACTCTTTGTTTTCTGTCCATTAGCCAGTTCCCTATCCATGAACACAGACTCTTCCCCAGTCCTTGCATCCTCAACTTTTGCACCAGACTTTTGTGGGGAACAGTGTCGAAGGCCTTTGCAAAGTCCAAGTATATTACATCTACAGCATTCCCAATATCCATATTAGCATTCACTACCTCATGAAAGCTGAGCATGTTAGTCAAACAGGACCTGTCTTTAGTAAACCCATGTTGATGCTGAGAAATAAGATTATTTTCTACTATGAAGTCATGTATAGTATCTCTTAGTAACCCCTCAAATAGTTTGCATACAACTGATGTTAAACTTACAGGTCTATAATTTCCTGGATCAGATTTTTTGCCCTTCTTAAATAATGGGAAAACGTGGGCTGTACGCCAATCCACTGGGACTCTGCCAGTTGCAAGAGAGTCACAAAAGATAAGATAAAGGGGTTTATCTATAACTGAACTTAATTCCCTTAGGACCCAAGGATGCATGCCATCCGGGCCAGGTGCCTTGTCTATTTTTAATTTATTTAGTCTTGCCTTCACTTCTTCCTGCGTTAAGTATTTAATATTACAGTTAGAAGATTGAGACTCTTCTGCCTCTGTAGTTTGCAACAGTGCTGTTTCTTTTGTGAAGACAGAAGCAAAGAAAGCATTTAATAACTCTGCCTTACCTTGGTCATCCACCATTGAGTTCCCATCCTCATCCTTTAGGAGTCCTATACAGTCAACCTTCCTATACAGTCAACTCTGTTTGCAAGGAGTTTAAATAGGGCAGACCAAGTGTTCAGTCCCACTCCTCCAAGGGAGGGAGGGGGGGGGGGGGGGGGGGCAAAACGTCAGCATTCCGTTATGCTCGAATTCATATTCCAGTGTGGCCTATATGCTCACCTGTATTAGGGTGGCGCAAATACTCGTAGCCCCAAAATCAGTATGCCGCATCTCGATAGAGTGAATCAATAGGTCTCTGCATAGTGAGCCGGCGGGTGACGTCGCTTCCGCCGGCGTCACTTCCGGTCGGCACTTGTGAGGCCACGTTACTATGGAAACGCGGCCACGTTGCTATGGCGACCCGGTCTCTCCCTCATTCTGTAGATGGGTGAGAGGTGCCGGCATACGTAAATTGCTCCCAATAGGGAGCTACTTGATTGGAGTAATGTACAAAGTAAACCCCGATACAGAAATTGTATATACAGTAGCGCCAACACTTTGTCCTCCTCATTGTCATAGACACTTGATCTTTCCCTATGCCAATCGCATTGAATGTGATTGGCATAGGGAGAGATCGGGTGTCTATGACAGTTGTCCAGCATGCAAACCATGGTCACCGACGCACGGTGACCATGTTGGTGGCCTCCAGTAAGGGGGCCAGCACCAAGCACACCTGCTGCATTTTTCCCCATTCAGCACTGGGGATGATGTCCGGGAGGTGGGTGGTGCCGGTACCGGACAAGGTGGCGGCCATGGTGGCATTGGCCAGGTACTGGTTGACAGCATGCCTCTGTTCAACCAGACATTCCAACATGGCCAGGGTGGAATTCCAGCGTGTTGGAACGTTGATGAACGTTGATGAGCAGACAGTGCCGTGGCAGGTTCAGCTTGTCTGCTCACTTTCTAGGGACACTGAGGCACCACCCGAGCGTCGGAAATGACCCACAGTTTTTCTTGCTCTCTCAAAAGATTGTCCATCGGTAGGTGCACAGACATTTTTGGAAGCATTTTAAAGGCCACTTACAGTTTTCTATCTGGATATCCGAATCCGACCGGATATCCGGGATACTGGGTTCGTATATCCAATTCGGATTACAAAATTTCAAACTCGGATATCCGATTCGGATCGGATATCTAGGTATCCGGATCCGAATTCAATCCAGATAGTGAAAAGGGGTATCCGAGCAGCACTATGACAGCCAATTCTTCTCCCGCTCCTTGAGGTAGTGAAGCATGTTGGCTGCTGGCAGCTTCTTCTTCTCCAAGCTGACCATCTCCAGAAGCGCTTTGCAGTGATGGGCCTTCATACTGCTGCTGAGGCGGGGGTGTTTGGCGGCAGTTGTGACGGAGGATGGAACACGATCACAGGAACCTGCTGCACTTCCCCTGACCCTGCTGCGGGGTGGCACCACCCACTGGGTTGATGATGCTACTGCTGTGCCCGATGCTGCTGTCCCCTCCTCACCCCCTTCCACCAAAGTGACCCAATGCACCGTGAAGGACAGGTGGCGGCTGGCCTGTCCCAAACCGGCTGCTCCATGGACATGCTCACCCACCGAATGATCCAGCCCACGTCCCACGTTGGCCATCACAAAGTGGTGCAGTGCTAGCATAGCCGCGCATTCAAAATAATGGCGGCTGGGGTTTGGCCAATCCGGTGCTGCACAGTGCACACTGCAGGAGCGCACGCATGTCACTCCCCTCCTGCACAAAGGAGTACGGGAGGAGCTGGGAGGACATGGCCCGTGCAAGCAAGCCTTTCAGCTGGCGGATGCAACAGCTGCCGGGAGGCTGAGCCCTGACGAGGAAGGACTCGTTTAAAAGTATCTGGTGGCGTTTCTTGCTTGCACAGGAAGCGGTGGAGGGAGCAGAGGAGGCCACCGAGGACTGGCTGCCTAAACACGCCTCAGTGTCGGCAGGAGTGGCAGAGGGGGTTTTGGTGCAGCTCTGAGTCCGACCACTGCCAGCGCCAGCTTGCTTCAGACTTTTGAACTCCTCATGCTCAACAAAATGTTTTTTACTCAGATGTGCTATGAAACTGGAGGTGCAATAGTTGGAGGGTTTACAACTTCTGCTCAGCTTCACATGGCACTCAGTAACGATCGGTGTCAGCACACAGAGAGAATCTGAATATTGGTGATCTGCAGTATGACCAAGAATACAGATTTATACCCGATTATTGATGATCTGCAGAATCACCAATAATACAAGTATAACTAACCTCTGGACACCTGATAAGTGTAAGTGTTTGGTGCAACAGTATATGAGTCTGGACCACCTGAGGAGCAGGTGACTCTAGACCGGATAATGAGTATCTCCTGGTAGGTTGGAGATACACAGAGAGTCAGTGATTCCCTGAACAGCTGTGAATCAGACTCTACTGCAGTCAAAGGACTCCAATGAGATTGAGTCCCTGACTGGATTGCAGAGAGGTCCTTCTGAGAGACAGGGAGTCCCTGTAGCTACTGGACACCCCACCGGGGGGGTGTCACAGGTAGAAGGGTCGGTCAGGCCGGGTTGGCAACACACAGATAAGGTACAGAGACAGAAGGCTGATTCGGTAACCAGGGACAGGCAGGGTTGGCAACAGGTAATCAGATGTGCAAAGGTACCAAATCAGAGAGCAGGAGCAGAGTCAGGAGAGCAATAGGTCATAACAGATATCAAGCAGAGGCCTAGTCTAGAGCGTGAGATCCGTGGTCTCAACACTCAGGGACTGATCTACAGAATAACATAGCAATGACACAGTATCCCTAATCTTGGGTGTGAGGTCCGTGGTCTCAACACCCTGGAACTGGTCTAAAGTATAACACAGAAATAACACAGTAATCTGGCTAAGTGTGAATTCCCAGGTCCACCTGGTTCTAACACACTGAAGGATCTGACTATGGTGTGAGTGCTAACACATAAGCATTCGCAACGGCAGACAACCAGCCACTGACATGCGAGAAGTATATATAGCAGAGCGCTCCTCAGCGCCGCCCAGTCCCATTCAACCAATCACCTACTGCTCTGGGATCAGCTGATCGTCCGGATCAGCTGATCCCTCTCCTATTGGCATAAAGGGCCTGTCTGTCAGCGCGCATGCGCCTAGCTCTCCATCTGTGTGCACTACTAGGCTCAGACAAACCAGACGCATGCCGATGCGGAGAAACCGCAGGTCTGAACGTGGAATTAGCCGCCCCGCTGTCAGACCGTGCGGCGGTGTCTCCGCAATCCATTACCCCGAGGAGTGGACTCTGGACACTTCCCACCAGACTTCCCAGGATGTAAGTCATGAAACTCCTTTTTTAATTCCTCCGCATGCATGCGGCAATCTGGCACCCAAGATCTTTCCTCTATGCCATATCCTTTCCAGTGGACCAGATACTGCATGGAATTCTGCACTAAGCGAGAGTCCAGGTTCTTTTCAATTTCATACCCTGGTTGGTCATCCACCAACACGAGGGGGGGGGGGAGAGAGGAATCCACGTGTACTGCTGGCTTCAAAAGAGACACATGGAATGATCTCACACCTCTCATACTGGCTGGGAGATTAATCACGTAAGTGATATTATTGATTTTCTTGGACACTGGAAATGGCCCTATAAATCTAGGGCCCAGTTTGGGGGACAGTTGTTTCACGGCCAAATGTCGAGTGGACACCCACACCAAATCTCCTGGAGAGAACTTCCACTCCACAGACCGTCTTTTATCTGCCTGTCTCTTTTGGGCTTGGAAAGCTTTCCCAAGATTCCTCTTAACCATTCCCCAGATCTCCTTTAGAGCTCTCTGCCAATCCTCCAGGGCTGGGAATGGTGTAGATGCGACCGGCAAAGGAGCAAACTTAGGTGATCTTCCTGACACTACCTGGAATGGGGAAAACCCAGAAGAGGAGCTTTTCAGGTTGTTGTGCGCAAATTCTGCAAACGGCAAAAATTTTACCCAATCGGATTGCGCATCAGCAACATAACACCTGAGGAATTTTTCCAGGGATTGGTTGACTCTCTCGGTCTGGCCGTTGGTCTGTGGGTGGTAGCCTGATGAAAATGCAAGATCCATGTCCAACTGATGGCAGAAGGCTCTCAAAAACTTTGAAACAAATTGGACTCCCCGATCTGACACTACATTATCCGGAATGCCATGCAGCCGGAAAATGTGCTGGATGAAGAGATCAGCCAATTCCTGGGCCGAGGGGAGTCCTTTCAAAGGGACAAAATGAGCCATCTTACTGAATCTGTCCACTACCACCCAAATGACCGTCTTGCCCTTTAGACCGAGGGAGCTCACCCACAAAATCCATGGAGACATGGGTCCATGGTTCACTTGGAACTGGCAAGGGCTGCAAAGTGCCAACAGGGGCCTGACGAGAGGGTTTACTCCTTGCACACCCTGCACACTCTCTTACAAACTCCTTACAATCTGTAGCCAATGTAGGCCACCACGCACATCTGGCCAGTAAATCCTGAGTTCTGGTGGCCCCTGAATGACCAGCATTCTTGTGGGAATTAAACAGTTGCAAGAGTTGTAAATGGAAAGGCAGTGGTACAAACATGACCCCATCAGGCTTCCCTTCTAAACATCCTGTTGGTAAGGACTCAGAGTGACTGTCCAATCCTTCCAGGTCTCAGTGGCTGCCAGAACTACCTTCTGAGGTAGAATGGTCTCAGGGGCTGAGGGCTGTACTGTTTCAGGTTCAAAACACCTGGATAAGGCATCAGCTTTGATGTCTTTACTACCAGGGGTATACGTAATTACAAATCTGAATCTTGCGAAAAACAGGGACCATCGGGCCTGGTGGGGGGTAAGTCTCTTAGCACCCTCTATGTACTCCAGATTCTTATGATCTGTATAAACTGTGATAGTGTGTTCTGCACCTTCTAGCCAGTGTCGCCATTCCTCAAAAGCTAACTTGATGGCCAGAAGCTCCCGGTTGCCTATGTCGTAGTTTTTCTCTGCGGGTGAAAATCTATGAGAAAAGTAGGCACACGGGTGAAGTTTGCCCTGCAAGCCTGACCTCTGAGACAATACAGCTCCCAACCCCACCTCTGAAGCATCAACCTCCACAATAAAGGGAAAGGTGACATTGACATGTCTCAATATAGGTGCGGAACAGAACAGTTTCTTTAGTGTGGAAAAAGCCGCATGAGCCTCCGGTGACCAGTGATGAGTATCAGCCCCTTTTTTGGTGAGACTGGTGAGGGGCGAGATGATGGTAGAGTACCCCTTTATGAACCTTCTGTAGTAGTTGGCAAAGCCCAGAAATCTCTGGAGCGCCTTCAGTCCAACAGGCTGAGGCCACTCCAGGACAGCGGAAACCTTCCCTGGATCCATTGAGAGGCCAGAGGTGGAGATAATGTACCCCAAGAAGGCAACCGAGGTTACTTTGAAGAGGCATTTCTCCAGTTTGGCATAAAGCAGATTCTGTCTTAACTTTTCTAGCACAAACTTAACATGCCTGCGGTGTTCAAAAAGATTGGATGAAAAGATCAGAATGTCGTCCAGATAAGCCATTTGTAAAGCCATTTTACCTTCATATATGTGGTTTTACTCAAATGTCACCATGTCTGACCCTAATGTCCTTAGCAACAGCTATAGGCAAACACTTTGTGCCCACTATACCCAAACGTCTAAGTATGTGTAAGCCACATTGATCAATCATTTCAACAATGCATCAACCTGCAATTGTTTATCTTATCTATGAACGAAGTGAAGATTTTTTTTTTTAATTGTTGGCAATAACTGGCCCAATTTTTTTAAAAGTAAGCCATTTTTTAACCAGGTAACAAAAATATGTACTTTATGCACTGTTACGTTTCTTTCTTCAAAATGAAATTGCTAAACTTCACAAATTTTAACATATTTTTATTTTTCCACAGCTTTTCCACAGATTATCTCCTAGAGGGAAAAATTGTGTCCCAGACTTGTAAGGACAAGTACAGTGTAGAGGCGGCCTATCTGTCCTACATAGACACTTCTCATAACTCTAAGGTACAGTGTAATTTAAAATAATTACAACTTTGTGGTCACATATAAAAAAAGAACAGGCAAATCTTTGCAAAAGAAACTGTAAAAAATAAAATGAAACATTCATAACTGGTAGCTCAATGGAAGGAGGCCACATTACATTTCATCAACAAACAATAATGGTGGGATGCAGTGTTTCTCACTGTCTGGTAAATGTTGCTGTGGCTTGTTGTGACCACTACCTTGACCAAAAAGGTCTGTATAGACTGGTGTGTCAGGAGAGGGTTCTTGTAGACTTGATGGTCTTGGAGGCATAGGTGGTGAGATGGGTGGATAGTAGGGGTGTGCAGGCCTCGGAGCATAATGTTACACAGTTAGCAATGAGTAATTATGAGGCTCATATACAGGGTGATCATAATACGGTGCCTGTAGTGGGTGTCTGTATGGATCATGAAGTGGATCCATATGAGTATGGCCATGATATGATGTGTCTTGGGTTTCCTTTCCTGGTTCTGGTGTGAGATATTTGTTGACAACCTCAATGAGATCACATTTGGCTAGCAGCAATTTGTCATTTGGGATTTTTTAATAGATGGTACTAGACTGAGTACAGGGCTCATTCAATGTATCAAAGTTTTGAGATCTTTTTTCCATACAAGATACTGCCTTCTCAATGGAATTGATCATTTTGTGGTCATATTCAGACCTAGACATGCCTCTTCCTGATCTTCTAAGCTGAAAGCTTTGTCTTCTTCTGTATGATACATTATGGGTACATTGGAGTGTGAACTGAGTGAATGGACTGTCTGGGGAGTGCATAGGGGTGTTCTCCTCTTCTTCATGCACATATGCTGCACTAGTATTCTGTGATGAAGGGTCATTCAAGTCCACATCTGTAGTTGTTGGGGTATCTTCATCAGGAAGATTGTCTTCAGTACTGTTAAGAAAGGATAATAGTAATAAAGCTCACCTTAACCAGAATCTACATCATGGCTTTGTCATTCATCACCAGTGTCAATACGTACAGGCCAGTATTCATATGTAGCTTCAGGAAGTCCAAGCATTTGGTATATTTGTATTGTTTGCGTTTGCTAGACCCGGCACCACTTCTTTGTTTTTGTTTATCCATCTCTTTCTTATAATTATCCCGAACAGATTTCCATCTTGTTTTCAACTGTTCAACTGCAAAAGAACAATACTTTAATGTAAATTTTTATTTTACTTTGCAGATTCCTTGCAACAGGACATACATATGCAGCATAGTCACCATAGTGTAATACCATTTATTTAAAACATTTAAAAGCAAGTAGTGAACTCACATTTCATAGTACGAACATGCGCATGTAATAAAAACCTCTGGTGGACGTCCTCTCTGCTGCCAAACTCGCGTCTCCACACAGCGCTACGAGGCCACGCCCTACCGGTTTCATCATATGACTCACTACTTGCTTTTAAATGTTTTAAATAAATGGTATTACATTATGGCGACTTCGTTTTGAGTCTTTTAAGGAAGAAGACTCTTCTGGACTAAGGAGGTCATTTATCAGAGCGATGTTAGCTGGTCCTTCATATGGTCAGCAATTGTATCTGGTGGGCCCGCAACTATACTAATTTACACACTGGGTGTGTGGTGATCAGTAACTTTACACGGGTGACCAGTCTTATGGGTGAAGGCGTGCTTTTTACCTGTGTCAAACAGTATTACGCTATGCAGTGTTTTTTGTTCACAAAAATACATATAAGAAGAAGGCCAAAGGAGCGTTAGATGACATCTATTATATGCTGGGTATGCTGATCATAATTAATCAGCCATCTTTTCTGATGAGCGTGATACTTACTATTGGTATGGAGGCCTGTGCTTATGGACTTTAAAGTGGTCTTTGAAGTGTGTGAAAAGGAACTGTGCCACATTTTGGACTGTATCTGGCTGGTGTATCCAATAAGCCATATTTCTATAGGGTGCCAAATACTCACCCAATCATATAGCGATGCATCCAGCCAGTGTAATATAATCCTGAATTGTATGTACAAGGGAGTTCTGCTAGTTGTGTCTTTCTGCAGAGGAGCGCATATACCACTTTGTCTCCAGGTTGATTACCTTGTTTATGTTAAAATACAAAATATCTGCATATTGCATTATTGGAGACTTATCCAAAGTTATGTTTATAAATATATGTACTTTACAACACACAATTGAGCTTTCTGTCTATTATTCACAGAATAACAGTGCATACATTTGCTGTTAGTTGCTAGAAATGACATTATTAAAAGTATGGCTGTTCTCAACACACTGCAGTAGAAGCCACACGTGTGTTTGTGTTTCTGAGGCCTTTTTTAGTCGTTAGGCATATTATAAGGTAACAAGTATTGCCTTCTTCAGTCAATCACCTAACGTTACATAGGTAAACAACACAAAAAAAAAAACCGTTACATAGGTAAACAACACAAAAAAAAAAAAACAGTGCAAACAAACATGAGATGAATGTCAGCATCAGAGTGGACTTACTTTTATCTGCTTTGCTTTTTTGAGATAATTCATCCCTTATATCTTCACAGAAATATGCAGCGCTATCAGACCACACCTGATTGGTCTTTCAGTTGTCTTGCTTACAAGGGTGAAAAGGGATATTTTGCATATTCAATAGTGGTGCATTGTGAGTAACCACAAATGTTCACTTACAGCTGAATTATTGCAGATTTCCTTCTGTTTTAAGAAGGCAAATTTCACCAAGTGTCTTTATAGTCAGGATGCTTCTTGTCATAAATTTCCGGGTGGTTTTGAATTTTAGAGAGGAGTTCCTCCATCCAGAACCAGCCCATCCAGAAACTCATATTCAGAATTTCTTCTGCGTCAGGAAGTGCAGGCTGACCCAGAAACACTTCACATTTAAATATCTGCGGAAGAAAAACAGCAAACGCAATCGCCTTATAGCACATTTTTGTGAGCATTTAGCACTCTTCCTACCTTCCATTATATGAAAATCGCCCCAATAATGGTACAGGCACCGCTTTGTTCAACGCACAATGCATGAACCGCGCTGATATGAACCTTCTCATAGACATTCATTGCGCAAGCATTTTGGGGTGAATTAAAAAATCGCCTGCGCTTGTAAAAAGGCCGAAAATGCCCCTAGTGTGAACGAGCCCTGACAAACTTCAAATTTGTACATACGAACAAAATAATATTATAAAAACTAAAATGCTGCTAGTTTCAAAACGATAACATATTTCAAAACTTTAATGTCCTTATGTTGAAAATGATATTTATTGGGCACCAAAATTTCTGCTTTGGGCACCATATTAACAATATTTGCATTAGCTCCAATGGGGTGCCCAAATCGTCTATCGCCGTGGGCATCCAAATTTCCTGCTTCCCTTTACAGGTGCCATAAAGAACTGCCTATTTAATGACTCAGTGGCAAAGGATTTTCAAGTACTGCAGAGAAAGCTCATATTTGTACTTTTGTACTGCAGTATAGGGATGGCAATGCGTAGGAGGAGTCATTGAGAAGCATATAATTAGTTTGATACACTAATAGATTTGTAATTTTGCTATGATAACTTCCTAGTTTAATGCATGATCAAGATCAGCAAATCAGAGTCTTACAAACCAGCTGATCAAACTGATCACATGCTTCTCCATGAGTTTTCCTAAGCATTACTAATCCTTACTGTAGAATAGTTTTGTGCAATCCTTTCTGAAGGATGAATAGGTCTGTGATGTGTGAATTGATCAGATGAAGAGAGGCCTCATTTTTAAATTCAGAGAATTTATCCTTTACCTACAGTATACTTTATTATAGTTGAAAGGTATCACATTCATGTGGTGCGATCGTCCTGTGGCAGGAGAGTGTGAGGCAGGACGATCACAATGCACCATTGCCCTATGCATTTTACCCTGTGGTGGAGTTTGCCGACAGGATAATATGCATAGTGACCCCTCCTGCTGGACAGGAAGTACGTCACTGGATTTGCACTTTGCGCTGCTACCTGTACTGCTGGAGAGGAGGACAGACAGCGTTGGAGGCGATTCCCAGTGGGTGACACCCACTGGGACAAGAGGGAAATTTGAAGTTGCTCTTTCAAACTTCTAGCATGCAGAAATTACATGTATCGGTGGGTTGTTCGTATGTCGAGCGTTTGTAACTTAAGGACAATCTGTACTTCTGATTAAAGCGGGAGTGTCACCATAAAAATCAAATATCAACAGCAACTGGTCTGAGTGTATTAAGTGATAAATATGCTAATCCTGCATTCAAAACTTTCAAAACCTTTTCTACTGTTATGATTTGGAGTTATCAGATACTTAAGGAACACTCGCCCTTTAGTAGTCAGTGCCAAACAGTTGCGTGCTGGGGGTTCTTTTTATCTATAATATATTCCTTCTCATCCCTTTATTTCCCTGCCTATCTGCTTATCTAAAACACGATCCCCTGCTCACTTGTGTTTACAAGCAAGGCTGAGGTGACTCATCGATTGGAGGAGAAAAGAAAAAAAAGTAAAGGGCAGAAATGACATCAGGATTTAGCCTAAACTGTGGGCAAAATACATGGCCCCCACAGTAACAGAATTGTCTCCAATTACTATATAAAATTCACTGAAATCAAAATGTGGACAGTACAATACATGTGTTATGTAAGTAGATCAAGTATTTACTTATATATGTGTTTTTTCCCCTGGCATAGTATGGCTGATCCTCCTGCTTTAAACATTTAGGGGTAGTGGCTGATTACTAAACCTGCTGTTGCAAGTAACTCCACGTAGTAGTTTCAGGAGTTCACTAAACTCGCCGGGTCAATAATATGCCAATTTTGGTATGTGGTATGTCACGCATAACTAGGGATTGGTGGGACAGGCTGGACTGGTGACCACTGTGGGTGATAGTCGACAGCCTCCTCCTAATATGACCATGTCTTATTTCTCCATTCCTTAATTTTGCTTTAGGTATTTTTAAATAAAATATACACATTTCTTCACTGATTTTCAAATGTTGTCTCTTACGCAATAGAAAGAAAAGCTGCATTGCCTCCATACAGGAATGATCGATTCAGCACTTGAAAAATGAAAGTTGGATATAGCATTGGAAGTAGGGATACTGAGGCACTCAGTGAGAAAAGTATGGACAGGATGGTGGTTACAAACAGAGACAAGACTGAAGAATGGAGGTCATCAATCTTCTTTGTAGCTAATGAAGAAAAACAAATACATATTTGTTAAAACATCTCATTTATGGTCTTTCTGCAATACCAAATAGCATTTCTTACATTCAGAGCTAGACTAAATATAATAAGGCCTAAGTAAAGTAAATACTTTGGATTCCCCTACAGATCTATTATTATTAAAATTTTCTGTATTATTATTACCTCAATTTCCTCTATAGACATTTTGAATCATGTGCAGTTATTCTAATTCTGCTTTATATTCTGGTAATAGACAATTACATATATGTAGAGATGGCGCGAACATCAAATTTTCGGTTCACAAATCTCGAATGCAAATTTCCGTAAAAGTTTGCGAACACACCAGGGGCGTAACTAGAAGTCCCCGGGTCCCCCTGCAAGAATTTGAGCGGGTCCCCCCCACCCTGGGGCCCACTCATGGCCGTTTTAGGGGGGCAGGAGGGGTCGCAGCATGAGGGGAGAGCTTGGTAGCACGTCGGTGGGGAGGGGGGACAGTCCCCCCCCCCTCACTTCGGGCTCTCCCTTCTGCGCTCCCCTCCTGCATCTATGTAAGTGTTAGCAGTGGCGGCGGCAGCATCTATAGTTACCTCCATTCACCACCGGAGGTCGCCGATCTGCAAGGGCTTCACATTACTTTCACATTACTTCCTGTTTTAACAGGAAGTATTGTGAAGCCCTTGCAGAACGACAACCTCCGTCGTGGATGGAGGTAATTATTGCTGCTGCCGTCACTGCTGCTAACACTTACATAAAGGCAGGAGGGGAGCGCAGAGGGGAGAGCCCGAGGTGAGGGAGGGGGACCGTCCCCCCTCCCCACCGACGTGCTACCAAGCTCTCCCCTCATGCTGCAACCCATCCTGCCTCCCCAAAACGACCATGAGTGGGCCCCAGGGGGGCCCTGACGCCCCCCCCCCGCGGGGGCAGGGACTGCTTCCCCTATTATTACGCCAGTGGAACAGACAAACCGCATGAACTGCCATAGACTTCAATGGGCAGGCAAATTCTGAAACTTACAGGTAATGTTTCTGGTCACAAATGTGATGGAAATTGGAAAAGTTGTTTCAAGGGGCCTAACACCTGGACTGTGGCATGCCGGAAGGGGATCCATGGCAAAAGTCCCACTACAAATTTCGTAGTTGATGCAGAGTCGTGTTTTAATCTCTAAAGGACAGAAAACACATTACATTCCTACATTTGCGGAATAAAGTGCTGCTTTAAAATGTCCGGAGTGTATGCACGTTGATCAGGTAGTGTAAGTTTTTATGCCCACTTCACACTTGTGGAATTGTACAATGGAACCAAACAGACCATGGCCAGTGTACAACCTAATTATTTTTATTTTTTTTTATTTTGGCTTATTTGTGAACTCCTCCATGCTAGCTAGTTACATGACCATGCAGCCACGCGAGACTGAGCGCTAACAGGTCTGTAAGGCCCTTTGATGCCTGATGCTGCATGTGTGCTCAACTAAACGGACCAACTTGGGCGTGTAGCAGAGGCCAGGATGGGAAGTTATTAGTGGAATTATACAATGGAACCAAACACACCAGTGTCAGTGTACAACCTAATTATTATTATTTTTTTGTATTTTTGCTTATTTGTGAACTCCTCCGTGCTAACTAGTTACGTGACCATGCAGCCATGCGAGATTGAGTGCTAACAGGTCTGGAATGGATATCATGGATATACATTTTACATACAAATTTAAAACAGTTTTTCTCAGCCCTGGTGACACTGACGAAAGATGTGGTGGCTTGGCTCTGCACATGATTGTGCATGTTTACACATACAAAAAGGTTTTGGTTTTTTTTTTCAAAAAAAATTGTATTTTTGCAGTCACTGTAGCAGAGGCCAGAAAAATGTTGTCATGGCATATACATTTTACATAAGAGTATTGCTTTATGAAAAAAAAAATTAAAATGTTACAGCTGTGGTGATACTGAGTGACAAAAGATGTGGTGACTCGGCTCTGCACATGATGGTGCAGGTTTACATTCGAATGGAATTTGCCCTCCAAAAATCAACAATTTTTGCAGCCACTGTAGCACAGGCCAGGCAATGTCATAGCCTGTACATTTTACCCCAAAAATCATTTTTTTTAAAGAAAATTCTGGTGCATCCTTGGTGAGTGACATTAACAAGAGATAGTGACTTAGGTCTGCACGTGATGGTGCAGGTTTACATATCAATATAATTTTACCCAAAAAAAACAACTATTTTTTTTCAGCCACTGTAGCACATGACAATGTCATGCCCTATACATTTTACCCTCCCATTTTTTTAAGAAAATCAATGTTTGTTACATTCCTGGTGAGTGGCACTGACAAGCGTTGCATTCACTTGGCTCTGTCTGCACATGCAAGTGCAGGTTTACACACCAATGTAATTTGACAAAAAAAAACAACAAAAAAACATTTTGCAAATACTGTAGCAGACGCCAGATAATGTCATGGCCTACACATTTTATCCCCCAAATTTTAAGTTTTTTTTTAAAGAAAATCAATGTGGGGGTGGATCGCACCATGGCCACGTCAAGTCGTGTTTCTACAGAGCTTCTGGCCTTATGGCAGCACTTTTCAGCTTTTAAGCGGATTCTTCCCCTCATCTGACCCCTTATGTGAGGTAGTAATGAGAGCTGGTCATAGGACAAGTAAAGAGTCGCCAGGCAAAGATCGGACAGACTCCTTAGAGATACTTTTCTCCTCTCACAACACTAGGAAAGACACGGCCAAGATGGCGGAGACACAGGCCTCGTCTGCAACTCTGAGCACATTGGGCACAAACTGTTATCTGGACATGCTAGGAGCGTATATGAAGCATGTTAATCAAAGAGGACATGGAACGGCAGACCGAGAGCATTGTTAGCTCCACCACAGCGGAGGTCTCTACCAACCATGTGGACATCGTGGCTGCTGTTCAGCACGTCTCAGGCCTTGAGTCTGCTGACCTGAGGGCAGAGCTTACAGACCAATGGGCTTGGATCGAACAACAGCAGCTGTTTAACAGCTATATGAGGTCCCACATCTAAGACCTGCAGAACCGCAGCAGCCGGAACAACATCCGGGTGCGCGACTTGCTGGAGGCTACAAGGTCAAAGGAACTACAACTCATCCTCTAGGCAATTTTCAACGGCCTGCTTAACAGACCTGTGGACACTCGCTTGAATCTTAACAGGGTGCACCGAGTGCTGAGGCTGATCCCAAGAGGTGGGGAGCCCCCCCCCCACGATGTGATTTGCTGCATCCACGACTTCCCCACGAAAGAGGCAATCATGGTGGCAGCCAAGTCTGCGGGAACTGTAGATTTGGATGACACAACTATATCTTTCTTCCAGTATCTGGCACCTGCTATCTTAAGCCAACGTCGGACCCTGAAGCCAATCCTTGCTGAACTCCAGCCGGCTGAAGCCACACATATCGATGGGGGTTCCCTTTCCAGCTGCTGCTTTGATTGGGGAATAGCTCTTTCATCCTTCACCACCCCAGGGAGATACCAGGGTTCTCTCGGGAACTGGGCATCGCACCGGTCTCTGTGCTTGACTGGGACCCTGATGCCTTGGATACCACACGCCTGCAGTGACAACGACGCACGAGGGCCTGTGTAGCTGCTGATGCATGAGTACTGTGTTCTCCTCGGTTGGTTTTGTGTCCAGCTGCCCCCATGGTGGTGTGGATCTTTTTCCCCAATTCACTTCACACTCTACCCAGTTAAGTGGTATTGAACACCAAGACATTGCTCCCATCTGACCTGAACTATATATGCCCCTTGTCCCCTTGTTTTATGCCCTTATGCCCCTGACTGCCCTGTCCTGCTCTGGAGTCTGGACTATCTGCTGATTTGTGAAGCATAATTCTTGGGACAGACGCTTTGCAGATTACAGCACACCGATAACACCACACTTGCATGGATTGATGACACTTCTGTCTCAGTATGCGTAACCACTTCACTATGGAGCGTGTGCTCCGGTTACCCAGAACTGTGTGTGTTATCTCCCGGATCTCTAGCTATCTACAGTTACATATTGTATTGGTTCACTAAAGACTGTCATTTTATACTGCTTACACCCTGTATGACTAGTGTCTCATTTGTATTAGAGCCTTTCTGCTGTTTGAATTTATTTTTACTATGTAAAACTGTTATTTGCCCCATATTGGGGTATAAGCCTTGCCCAGGGTATGCTCATCACATGGGTATGGTTGTGGAGCTGGGCTGCCTCCCATCGCCCCCTGCATGCCCCCCCCCCCTTTTCCTTTTAGGTGTGATCTCCTTGTCTGCAAGACTGCAGTGGGGTTATTTCGCAGTTGGACATGAGGAGGCTTGCAGTTGGTCTTCGGGGGTCGGGGTGGATGTGGGAGTGGTGGGTCTTTTGAGAAGCGGTGCTTGTTGGGCTCTACTTGGGCTTTGCTCCACGTGTGATGCTGTGCCGGAGGATGCATGAATGTTTGGTGGGCTGGTTGTCTGTTTAGGGGGTGTGGGGGCCTTGATTTTGACGTGTGGCTGGAA